>NC_035433.2:144057471-144357471 GCF_002127325.2 Helianthus annuus
ACTTCTTTCATGGTACTAGAGCTATTTTGTTGTATTTATTTATTTTAATCTCTTAAACTTTTATTGTTTAAAGTTAACAAGTTAAAATATTATCTATAAAAATTCTTTTTAAATAACAAACGCCTCACATACGTGATGCGCGGGCATCACGCATTGCCCATCGCCTTTTGGGATCAAAACGCATCGGAGCGCATCGCGCATTTTAAAACCAAGGTTGGCGGTTGTTGACAGAACTCGGTGCTAGGATTGGGTATCACAGATGAAACAAAACACAGCAGCATCGGGCTGTCTGTTGCAGCTCTGAGATGTTTCCACTGAAATACAGTCACACGCAAACACAAACACGATGCAGAACAAACAGAAACATAGAGAACACCAAATTTTACGTGGTTCGTCTATTGCACCGCCTAACAGAAAGTCAAAGCCTATTGCACTTATATTTAAGCCACATTTATGGGGTGTTTGGATGTGTGTTATCAAAGTTGTTAATGGCGAATAGCGACAAGTAGCGATAAGGTACCTATATGCTACATAGCGAATAGCGATAAAATACTCTGGTATATGTGCTATTTTACACATATATTTAACAAAAACCTAAAATCCAGCTATTTCATAGCTATATTTAATTGCTATTTATATTTAAAAGAATAAAATAAAAATAAGGTGTCGCTATCCATCGCTACAACCCTAATAGCGACACTATACCTATACGCTACATAGCGCGCTATAGCGATCGCTACGATCGCTATTGACAACTATGATCCTTCACATGAATTCTGTTTTTTAAAATGCTAGAAAAATGTAGGACTTACCTAGGCTAAAAAGAACAGGAGAGAGAAGTATTACTGTATATGCTTTAAATCCTCCACATAGAAGTAAAGATATCATACAAGCTCTGAAAACTAACTCTTCCGTCAGAGGAGCCTGTGAATTATATAATACGAGAAAATCACTTGGATGATAAAAAATAATTACAACTTTAAAAATAACTGAAATAGCAAACTGACCACAATATACATTCTCCAAACTGAAATATCGTAAACAGCTGAAACCATCCAGTTAATGAGGTTTTGAAGACCACTCTTTAAGCCATGAAATGATATATCTATCTGTCGGTCCCCATGTTCGGCCCACGAGCTCCAAATTGATAAAATTTTGAGGATAAACGAGCCGATATACGTTAACGAAGTCAGGCAAAGAGGAAAAACCACGGCTTCCCACTGTTTCATACATAAAATTCCATTTTCAGCAGAAAATTTTAGCAACTCACTAACCCTTTTTAATCTGCAAATTATGACAAATGAATAAGTTGATGAAAACCATCAACCGCGCGCGTTATCTATACAAACAAATTGAATACTCACCGTGTGGTGTAGACGGATACCATAAGCACTAAGCAAGTAGGACATGTTCCACCTCTTTATCTGAATGGATCAAGAAATATGGTGACATGTCAGCTTCTCAAAAAGGAAAATATAGAATTAAGAACATATTTTATTGCAGGATTTTGCTTGGCATGAACCCCAGTTCTAGACTCACACACACTGCTTGGTAAGGTATTTCAACTCTAGAGTTAGGTACGTCAAACAAATAAAGCACTAAGAGATCAAGTTATGTATTTTTATGGTAACGGGTCAAACAAATAAAGTACTAAGAGATCAGCTAAAATAAACAGGTCAGACACATTAGATGAATGATCAATTAGAACTCCACCATTATGCTAACTTCCTAAAACTTTCAAATCAGGATTAACTTTTAAACATATCATTCTATTTTAAGGATCACTTATCTACCATTTAATATAAGTGAACTATTAAGGACTAGATCACTAGAACAATCCTCAATATTACAAAAACAAATCAACTAACTAGTCATGAATGTAGCCATAAATAGCAAGATTTCAGTTATTTATTTTTTTAATATAAATATTGATTAAAAATTGCTATAAAATCGCTCGATTTTAGGTTTTTGTTAAATATTCATAATTCATGTCAAATAGTGTATATACCAAAGTATTTTGATATAATATACATATAAATAAAACTTAAATTTTTTTTTCTAGTGTATCGCTGTTTATAAAATAGTGACCGCAATTTATCTCTATTCGCTATGTAGCAAGTTGTCGCTATTCGCCATTAACAACTATGAAGTATACATAAAAAAACCCTAGTTATTGATTTTGGTTAATTGAAGAATTAACTTATACGTATTTTGTTTAGCCTCTTGCCCGTTTGGGTCGAGGGTTGGTTCTAACGAAGTTTTCTTGTCAAAAAAAAAAAAAACTTATCTCAAAACATTTTTCACAATTCCCGAATCTTCATTACTAACTATTTAACACTTCCTTTATTCAACCCTTATACGTGCTTTCCAACTTAGTTATAGAATGAAGATACAATCTTTTTAAAGATCACTTCCCTGCTATGTAGTTAATATCCCGATATATCAGTGATATATCGGTTATCAGTCCCCTGCTGAGACGTCGGTGCAAAATATCGGTCCGAATATCAGTACCGATAATATCAACGATATTTGACCAATATTTGACCGATATATCACCGATTTTCCCGGTATCAGTGCCTTTCTTCTTAGTTCTACCATTCGTCTTTTCTTCTTATTGTTGCTATTAGTGTTTTAAGTCTTAATTTTTAGTTGTTAGTGTTATATGTTAGCGTTTTAAGTCTTAGTCAGTTTCTAGTTGCTATAATTGTTAGTGTTTCGCAAGTTGTAAAAGGTTAATTTGTTAATGGTAGGAGAGTATACTGAATTGTTAGTGTTAAGTTGCTATATATATAAATTTAGCATGATATTAAAATTACCGATATCCCACCGCGATAACCAATATCTCAAATATCGGTTCTTGACCGATATCCGATATTTTACCGCATTAACTACTTAGCTCCCCTACAACACTCTGAATATTACATTATTACATGAACAAATATAACTAAGGGGCTGTTTGGCAACATCTGAATCAATAAGTGCTGAATGAATAAGAGGTCTAAATGGGTAAGAGGCTCTGAACCAGTAAAGTGCTGTTTGGTTGCACATCTGAATGACTGTGTAAAATGACATTTTTACCCCTCTAACATTTTACCCCTCTAACTATCTCCTCTTTCTGTACCTTCACTAATATCACACACACATAAAACAAACAGACATAGAACCTCATCACCATCAACATTCTTACAACCCTAACTCAAAAACAATCAGCCGCACCCTCTGACTCCTCTCAAGCTCCGGCAACAGGAGCCGGTTTCTGGTCAGATCTCCGACCGTTGCACCCCTAACCTCCTACCATTACACACCTTCCTTGTACTCTCCTACGCAACCACCTGAAAACGAGCAGAGGGAGAGGACAGGAACGAGAAGAGAGAGAGAGAGAGAAGAGTCGGAGGGAAAGAGAGACCGGAAAGGAGTAGCGACGGTGGCAGCGACGCCCGCGAGCGGCGGCGGTGTTTCGACTCCGGTAAGTTATGGTTTCAGGCAACTCGTGTGCTTTTTCTTATATCTAGATTTGACTAAGGTTCGTTTGGTTTTCCGGTGATGAATGACGTTAATAGAGGTGTCGAAGATAATGAAGAGGATAGGCCGTTGACGTTGATGACGGTGAAGACTCCGGCGGCGACGGCTTCAGGCCGGCCGACAGTGGTGGCGGTTATGTTGATTCGGTAGGTGTGGAGATGAAGGGGCAGTGTGGATGAGGGCAAGCTTGTCAAAATTCCATTCAGATATCAAATTTGTCTGAACCATTCAGATCTGAATGGCTCCATCCAGAGGTGATGTCTTAATGAACCAAACACCTCTACATCTAACCGAATCAGATATGAACCTCTGAATGGTTCCATTCAGACACAAACAAACAGCCCCTAACTGGTCATAAATACAAAATACCCAAAACCCCAAATCACAAATAACAAAACCCTAGTAAGTAGTAACTAATTCCAACTACCAGCAACCAACCATCCAACAATCAAAATGTAAACACAGAGAATAAACAAACAAACAGTGAATTGAATAAGAAAACTTACAGGAAGAATAAAGGCGCAGACAACAAGTGAAACGACGGTGGAGATACCGGCGCAAATGAACCGTCGGATCATGAAGGTTTTGAAAGATGAAGGGGGTGGGAGACGGAGGATTAATGTGGGAGAGTAGAGGATTGCGACGTACAAGATAGTCATGCCGATACATGCTACGATTGCTAGCGGAGCCGGAACACCACCGGCGCCGGAGTATGACTCCATTGGTGGGTCGATGTGGTTCTCCTCCAGATTGGGGGTTTTGAAATGGTGTTGACTGTTGACTTCCAAAAGACCAAACCGGCGTCGTTTCTTTCTCGAGTCGAAGGAAACCCTTTTTTAAATCATACCATTTTGGGCTTTAAAATGGTTCAATCGGGTTCAACCGGGTTGCTAGTAACATTAGTATATAATTTCATAAAATAAAAATAAAAAAATAATTTAGTTTCAATTAGAATTTGTGTAACTGATTATAGTTTTATCTAAAAGAACAATTATTTTCTTGTAAAATATTAAGTATTCTAAGAGAATTTTTATAATTTATAAAGAATATTATATTGAATGAGGTGGGTAAATGGTTTTAATAGTGATGGAATATTGAAATGGAGAATGCACTATGTTAATTATATTGGATGAGGTGGGTAAATGGTTTTAAGAGTGATGGAATATGGAAATGGAATGCACTATGTTAATTGCTGGAAGGTCAATATTACCTTAATATCGTATTTTATTAAAATTAAAAAAATCAAAATTTTAAGATAATGCAAACCGGTTTGACGGTTTGAACCAGATTAACCGGTATTTGGGTTTTACCAGCCTTTTTTATACCAAGTCTGTGTCTGATATCTAGTATAACTGACCGATTCATACCGATATTTAAAATATTGGTTATACCACTAATTGTAAACCTGTTTTATTTTAGGGTATATGGAATATTGGAAACTAGTAAGCATAACTAATTGTTTTTGTTGTAATTGGAACTTCGTGTTTATTTAAGGGGAAAATATCATAGCAATGTAATCAAATTTGAGAGTCTAATATTTTTTCTTATTAAATAACTAAACTTTGATGTAACATAATCTATACATATAATAAAGTAAACCAATGTGTGACACGTGTCATTTATTGGATGCATCTATTTTTTGGTTTTCCCGCCTTTCTTTCATATTTATTTTCTAATAATTTATCTTCTAATTTGTAGATAATATTAAATAGAAAAATGTTTATCTGATAATTATAATCCTTTTATTGAAATTTGAAAAGGGTTTCACGCTTTTTTAGATTTTATTAAAATTCATGACTACATTATAAGTTTGAATATATATGTCAAAATTAAAAATTATTCTTAAAAAATTCAGTAACATCCATACTCTATATATACATTTAGAAAATAATTGCAAATAATACTAAATAGAAAAATGTTAATTGAATACAAAAAAAAATATAGGATATCATCAAATGTATATCGATTACTTAAATGAGTATACACATGCATGGGCGGTGATAAGGGTGTGCGGGGAGGACCACCGCACAGGGTCTGATTTCTAGGGGCACGTGTTTTTTATAAAAAAAAACCCGATATCTATGTTAATTTTTTTAAAATAGCATACCAAACATGCTCTTAGTGAGCCCAATACCCATTGGCATTAGCTTTAGGGCATGTTTGGCTAAGCTTTCTGAAAAAAATTATTGACGCTTTTTGAAAAGTCATAATCTACAAAATGATGTTTGACAATATGGGTGTATGTGAGAGGAAAAAACCAATAAGTCAATAAGACACTCCATACTGACTTTTTCAAAACCCCAATAAGTCTATAAGTTGTTTCAAAAAACATAACCAAACATGCTCTTACTGAGCCTTCAAATCTATATGGGTGTATGTGAGAAGAAAAAACCAATAAGTCAATAAGACACTCCATACTGACTTTTCCAATACCCATTTTATTTTAAAATTAAATAATAATATTAAAACATTACGAAAGAACATATTTTTTTGAGCTCAAACAGGGTACATGAATTCTTACAGACGACTCTGTACACATATATGAGATTTTTTTTACTATTATTATTAGTATCATTATTTATCAAATATATATAAATGTCTCCGTCTTTGATTTGCATTTTCAAGAAATATTTATTATATAGTTTAAATTGTTCAACCCCTGTAACACACGGGGAAGTAACCTAGTGTTATAATATTGTGTAATTACCATCGGTCATCACGTAACATTTTTCTCTTATTATTTTATTTTTTATATGCCTAGGTGGATATTATATTAAATGTAAAAGGTCCTTTTATCAACTTCTATAAATATAATTAATTGATAATTGGGGTTTCTAGTAATAAAAATAGGTTTTCTGTTGGAATTTATCGTAATTTATAACTAATTTATATGAAAGTTTATGTTCTCTTCGTTTATGTTAGTAAATTATGTTCACTTATGTTTCTTCAATTATGTTTATTTATGTTGTTTATTATTTGTTAAATTATGTTCGTTTGAGTTGGTTCATTTATGTCTGTTTACGTTCGTGAACTGTTTGTTTAGGTTTTAAACGAACACGAACATGCCATTTTTTCTTAATAAACGAACATGAACAAAGAAATTGTTTGATTATATGTTCTTTTTCGTGTTCGATTAAAGTTAAATGAGCAAACACGAACATGTTTGTGTTCGTGTTCGTTCGATTCATTTGCAGGCCTAGCTTCTATTTAAGTCGGAAACTGTTGTTGTCACCGTTATGTGGAACCATTGTCATTGTGTTATGTTTGTGTCACATCGCCCGGACACCCTTCTATAGCCTATGATATTCATTATTAATGTTTCCAACGCTCCTAATCCCGGAGAGTGGCGTTGTGGGATTGTCCTCCGGAATCGAGGTCTAGGATTCCAGATATAACACAAACGATGAGGTGGACCAATTAAAAAAGTAATAAGAGCTTCATTAATGTCGAAACCTATAGACCTTTACTTCAGCATGTCACATCATACTTAAAGTCTTTACTTAAAGTCTTTCTTAAAAACTTGTGTTTTTCCACAACACCAAACCTCTATGAACCTCAATTCACACTCCACTTTGTATTTAAAAAAAATATAATTAAACATTGCTTTGTGTGTGCGGAGCTGACGAATTATTTTGGATGTGGTTTGCATCCACGAACTTCACCTCGTTCCAAGCTCACCAAGGGGTGAAGGACTGTGTGGGTTGGTTTGCATTTTCAAACACACCCACATCATCAAGCGATATGGATGGTCCAATAATAAATGCACTAATGACCTGTCATTAGGGTCATGCAAAAATCTAATTAATCTAGGTAGCTAGGGTAAAGTCAGATATCGTATCCATAAGGAGCATGTGCTCAACACTGCATGTTTTGTTCAATTATTTATTTTAAAACCGATATTTTTATGGTTGGTTTGATTAATTAAAAACTACTATAAACTGAAATTGATTGAATTGGGAAACAAGAATTAAAAAGGTGATCACACCCGGGTTTTAGGCTTTAGATGCACAATGTATGACCAAGTTAACTTATCTAATTGAAAGCCATCTATACATAGCTAATTAATGGTTAGATACAACCAAGTTAACTTATAAAAAAATATAAGTTACAAACAATATTAAACTGTGAATAATAAGAGTTATATACATATTTTAACACTAATTGAAAGCCATCTAGACATAGCTAATTAATGGTTAGATACAAGTGTAATTTTAAAACTAAGTAATCCAGCCGTGTTGACCTAACGATTCATAATCAAATAGTAACATTTGCTAGGATCAGTGGCGGACTTACAATATTAGTAGGGGTAGCACGGGCTACCCCTCAACCTCGTCTAAGTAGTGTAAAAATACCCCTTAACTCCGTTTCCATAGTGTAAAATACCCCGCAACCTCGTCTCCGTTATACAAAGGATACCCTGGTCTAATAAAAAAAGAGATAACCAAGTTCGGGTCAAACCCGGACCTCAAATTTGAAACTTCAGTTTTAGCTAGATTCAGTTTTTCGGGTACAAACAGTTTGATTACATATACAGTATTCCACCTAACAACTATCAAGGATTAGGACTATTAAGCTCCTTGTTTTCATCATTTTGATACTTGTACATCCAAGAGCACACCAAAAAATATACAAAGTTGACCAACCCAACAATAGTCAACACCCAATATACATTATCCAGCCTCCCATCATTCATACCATCAGGCAACCACCTTGTTGTTTTGCTGATCAAATCAACCATCGCGGTCCCTAAATAAAACGCAATCCCGATAATCACCGCCACCATCGCTGCCGCTGTGCTCTTAATCGACTTTGGAAACTCTTGGTAATAAAACATCACTTGACCCGGGAACATAAACGCCTCTCCAACTCCCACAACTAATAGTTGTGGTACCATCCAAAACACCGACATTGGCACGATAGAGTTGCCGGCTAGATTGTGTGTTCGAGCTGCTGCGAGCCGTTTTGACTCGACAAGTGCTGAGAGGGCCATGCTTGAAATGGTGAGAACATGACCGATCCCAATTCGTTTTAGTAGTGTGGGTGAGGTGTGGGTTATTTTATGGAACGTGACAAGGAAACGGTCGATTAGAGCTAAGGAGATAGCGGTTGAGATTGTAACGAAGACCATCATGGTCCCAGCTGAGATTTGAAGCTGTGGTCCGAGATGGCGGTCCATGGCTAGAGCTTGGAGGACAACTAGACTCATTTGGATGGCTAATGTGGTGTGCAAGAGTATACCAGTTGACCAAATTGGGGAGATTCTGATTAGGGTTTTGAGATCTTCTACTTGTTGCAATGTGCATAGGTTCCATGGTTTCTTGATGGAGCCGTCGGGGTTCATGTCGCCTTCGGTCACTAAGGCTGCATGGTTCAGGAATCTGTACCGTATTTAACCGGTTAAGATTTCATTTACAAAATTGTAAAAACATTCAAAAAATTTATAATCATTAACTACAGATGACAAAACTTGTAGGCAGTAGCGGACCCAGAAATTATTACTGGGGTGCGGATGAGGTGTTCAACCATATTTTCAAGGGGTGCGGCCGCCCACCCTGGCCAAAGGCTAGGTCCGCCCATGCTTGTAGATACTTACTTGAAGCTATTTGTTGTATTTATCAACTTTGTTTCTCTAGGCTGTGGTTCTTGGCAGTAATCTTCAGTTTTTGGTGATAATAAAGCTTTTCTTTTCCGGAAAGCGGCCACTAAAACACAAGCCAAACCGGTAAACGGGCTGCCTTGTGGCTTTAGAAGCAGATAATACCGACTACCCATCACAAAAGCGACTAACCCAATTAAGTTAGCCGCACCACTTAAACCATAACCCAAACCCCAACCCACGTTGTCTTGGATATAAACAATCCCCACCATACTAACAAGCATCGCGGCATACATAGTAAAGAAATGCCAGTTTAAGAAAACCCGTTGGTGCTTCGGGTTTGTGAATTGATCTGCACCCATCGTGGCTAACGTGAACCTCGTACCTGCCACACCCATGGTCGAAAGAGCCATGCTTATGTACAAGATTCCAATTTGGGCTTTTGACGGTCCTTCGCAAGGACTTGGGCCGTGTTCGCATGGTGTGGGCGTCATTAGATCTAGTATTGATGTTAAGGTTAATGCTAGTATCCCCACAATGGAAACAAGTGATGAAACCGTAATAACTTTGAACGAGCCAAGATACGAGTCGGCTAATATGGCACCAAGAATCGGGGACAAGGCCATGCAACCGTTGACTATGTTCGCGATTTGAGCAGCATCGATGCTTTTGATGTTAAACTCGTTTATTAGATACACAATAATATTATTACTCCATCCCGCGGCCGCTAGTGTCAGCCCCGGCATGGTTGCTACAAATTAAACATGTTCGATTCCCATCAGTTTAAGTTCTTATTGCTCGAAAATAAAACAAAAAAAAAGGAAGATAACATTTTATAAAAAAAAAAAAACACTTGAATTTAGTATGCAGAAATACCTATGAGGAAAGGAAAGGTGACCCAGCCACCTTTTTTGGGTGCACCAGATGATTGTGGTTCTGCATTCATGGCTACAATATATTGCAGCCCAGCTTCTATTGATTCAAGAAATTAGGCACTGTGTGTGTGACATATGAGTGTGTATTTTGGTGTAAATATAAGAAATGTCAGAATGGTCAGATTCTCAAAAGGCAGGGCCACAGGAATTATTAAGGGGTGCTTAATTGTTATCTAAACAACTTGATTAGTGCTAATATAATTTATTACAACAGATATGATTCTGTCATGATATTAATATGATAATGCTATAATACTTTTAAATTTGTTATAATAGATATAATATTTTTCTTGTTGCTAGTTAATTTTTGTTAATTTTTTTATTAATTTATGAGCCGATGATATCTCTGGAAGCAACCTCTCTATCCACCCTCCCCTGACCCTACTTCTAGCCTCGCTATGTGTGGGATATACATGGTATGGTTATGGTATGGTTATGATATTATAGATATAAATTTACGTGCTTTCCACACACACCACGTACATCACCGATAGGCACACGGCATACACCGCTTTCTTGGACTTTAATGACACCCCCACAAAATTGTGTAGCTCCAAAACATCTTTTAATCCAAAAGCAAAAATAGGAGGTATCTTGAGCCATAAAGAAATCGCCTGCCAGATAGCTTGAGCAAAACCGCAGGATGCCTACAAATGCGTGGCCATCTCGTTATGTTCACTGCAGATCGGACACAAGATGAAACCTACGTTTATGTTGCGCCGCTCCAAAGCACACTTAGTTGGAAGCCTCTCCATCTCAGCCGCCTAGCTCCTTGCTAGAGTTTTTATATATAATATATGAACGCTGTTCAATAAAAATGAAACAGCCGCATGGCAAGAAAGTGAAAAAATTGAAAAAGCAATTCAACATATTAATATTATTGCAAGGATTGGATGAATATCAACCAGACAAATGAAGTAATAATAGCCTTTTATAAAGATATTCCGACTCACAATTTCTTTACATATATAGTATGCAAGGAATTGATTCGATACGATTTTACATGTTGGAAGACAAATAAATATTGCAATTTGCAAAGAATGAATTAGTTGTGTAAATATTATATAGTACAGATATTTTTTTTTTCTTATTTCTTTCGACTGTTGGTTGAAGTTGTGTGTATGATTAAAAAATACATCTGCTGTAACTTCCTAATTTGTAGTTGGTAAAAATCACTTTTTGTACCATGGTTTTTTTTTTTTTTTTTTTTTTTTCAGTTAACCATTTTTTTTACTAATAAACTTGAAAACCTAATTTTAATTTACATCGAGATAGTTGGTAAATGAGTAACAAGTTGTGTCGCTATCCCTTTTTGAATAGCAAAACTAAGTCTTTTAAAAACTATATCAATAGATCTCGGAGTCATAACATTACTATGCATGACCCTTTGAACTCGACTAAGTAGGTCCACAGCCTCTGGCGTCAGAAAACCAAAAGTATCAAAAGCAAATGGGATATACACGTGTTGGTTGTCAAGGCACGTTTTCTCATGTTTGGTCACTTTACCTGAAGTAGCCTTTAAAGCAGCCTGATCCACCGTGAAAGCACTATCCTCTAAACACACAAGCAGAGAAACCCCTGTTAGATCCACATAGACATGTTTTCCTCCTATCTATCCAAAGAACAATTTTTGTTTTTGACATTGGTTTGAATTTCATGAACGCACATCTAATTCTTCTTTTTCTTTATCTGTAACAAAAACGTTAGTAGAGCAAATTAGACCCAATATGAGTAAACTATAGTTTCTACAAGGCAAAGAGATACCAATATACCATCCACACATTATATATACATGAATAATCACTCGCCTATAACCTTTTAGTACATGTATCATTAACAAAAAACAAAACTCAATGCAACACGACAAAGATTCCTGTAGTTGACGACCGGCCAACCGGTTACCCAACTTGACCCATCTTGAGCTCCTCTCATGTAGGCCCAACTGGTAAGGCCCAAATTGTGATACTTGTCTCTAAAGGGATTCTCCCATACTAAATGGGCGGGAAAAAGGTATTCAGAAAGAACAGGGAGCATTAATGATTTATAAGAATATGATCTCCGGCGGATACAGTACTTCCGAGCTGGCTTCATTAAATGAGGGCAACGATCTCGCCGTTGGGGCTCAGACACGTGTCTGAGTCCCCCAAAGATGGTCAGAAGCCGTTAGATCTCCTCGGTACCTTTCCATTGAGAAGATAAGCCAACCTGGCTATATAAGAAAGGTAAAGGGATCTATTTCTTTAATCCAAGGTATCTCACTTAATGCTTTACATGATCATTTATTCTGACCGTAATTCCCTCACATTAAATGCCCATATTTATAACTGATTCACACCACAAAGAACATTCCGGCGATCACACTCGTCGGGAGAAGCTTCTCTCTTACTCTCTGGCAAGTTTACTTACTCTCACGCCGGAGCTTGGTCACGGATCCCCCCCCCCTCGGGGTCCCCTGTGACGAGGCTAACGGTTTTCTTTTTTGTAGAAAGCAAAGGTTGGAATATTACGACGTCAGCGAAGACCCTTTGAACGTCATCCAGGGATTTGGGGATTCGACAGTAGTTATTGTTGTATTCATGTCACAATTCATGTAGACATGTCTAAACGTTTAATAACAACTTGTCTAAACACATACAAACAGGGGCGATGCTTTGAAGGGGCTGGGAGGGGCGTCCGACCCCCCGAACTTTTCGGCCAGTAGTGTTATATTTATATATGTAGTTTTCGTATAGAAATTTTTTGGTATATATGTTTTCGACCCCCCGGTTCTATAGAAATTTTTTGGTATATACGTTTTCGACCCCTCGTAAAAAATTTCAAGTTTCGCCACTGCATACAAATAGTATTTTATTGATGAATGTGATTCAGGGTCTTTAGCATTACATGTCGTAAAATCACTTATGTGAGTATGTTGTTAAACGTTTTTTTTTTTTTTTTTTTTTGTATATGTATATAATTTGGGATTTTAGGTAACCTACGTTCATTATTAGTTAATTTGTTTATGTAATATTAAGAGTGTTGTATCTACCATTTGTGGCCTAGTGGTAGAGAGGTTTGGGTTCTCCAATAGACACTCAAGTTTAATCTCCACTTGTGTTATTTTGGTGGATTAGTTAATGATAGATAGAGTCTAGCCTCCTTGTAGAGGTGTCAGACTTTATTTTGAGCCCACCTGGGTTTTCGTCCCACTTTGTGTTAAATCAGAGGGTTCTACTCTTGTAGTGGCACAACGACTGTCAAGTGGCAGCCGGCGGTATGATTTCTCGGGGGAACTCACAAGCCAAACTCTGAAGCCAGCGTGGGCCCAATTATGACATAGTCTGGCCAGAGTGGGGCAACGAGACTCTTCAATTTGAGCAGTACGGTAGCCTAATACAAGAAAGCCGCTAAAGAAAAATATTAAGAGTGTTGTAGTTCTTAATAGTTTACTTTCTCCAACTGGTACTCAGACTAGAATGTGTGAAAACATTAAATCCTACAGTAACTCATGTTCTGGATTATGTAATTTTTATGTTGACAAGCTAACATGTGTTACCATAAATTACCTTTAATTTAATATGACAAAACTTGACTTTTAGTGTTATTTTATTACAAACACATCAATGACCTCTAGCTCAAGTGGTAGGAGGACTTGCGTTCTTCTTTGAAGACTCAAGTTCAATTCTCATCTGGTGCAAAAAAAGAGTGAGGCATTGGTGGGCAGTGATAGGAGACACAGGGAAACCTGGGTTCGATCCTTGAGCCAAACGGGTTTTACCGGTAATTTTACCGTCGTGCCTACGGGCGGGTGTGTTACCGGGTTTTCCCCGGAATTGGTGGTGGGCGACTCGGGTTACTCTCGAAGTACTCCGTTTGTCCAGTGGGTGCCCCGAGAATGCTCGGGATTGATTTGTTGGCCGTTAAAAAAAACACATCTATGTGCTTTTTTTAATTTTATATATAGCTAAAAGTCATTAATTCTATAATTCAATAATTCGTGTTCACCATCATAAACAAATTATATTATTTTTATTTTATTTTTCCAAAATTCTATAATCAAGTATGTATGACAAAACTTGTGTATACTTGTGTATACTTACATAGTCTCATTCTAGAGAGATAGAGATAGAGATTAGATAGTTGGTGTATCTCCAAACCAAATGGGATAATCAAATGAGGGGATAGACTAGTGGTGCACAAAAAACCCGAACCCGGACCCGGACCCGAAAAAAAACCTGGAACCGGGTATTATAAAACCCGGGTTTTTTATACCCGAACCCGACCCTACCCGTAGGGTAGGGACCGGGTATGCATATTTGATCTAAAACCCGAACCCGGAACCGGTTTTTTTTATACCCGGTTTATACCCGAAACCCGGTTTTATAAATACCAGAAACCGGAACCGGTTTATACCCGAAACCCGGTTTATACCCGAAACCCGGTTTAAAAAAACCCGATTTTGATGTAATCTTGTTTAATTATGTATGCGTTAAGACTTCTAGTTCTTATGATCTTACAAAATTATGTATGCACTTTGATGTAACGAATCTTGTTTAAGTATTAGGTTTCTAGTTCTTATGATAAACAAAATTATGTAATCCACATATTTCTTTTCAAAGCCCAAAAGAACTAAACCAAAACCCCACTAAATCTCGTGACAATACATGGCTGGTCCTGGTTGTTCTCATTTGATTTTTTTCGGCTCAACATGCAATTGCTTGAGCCACCTGCATCACTCGTCTAGCCTTCTCCAGCCACCTGCATCACTCGTCTAGCCTTCTCCAGCCACAACCGCACTACCCGATGCGGTTTTTTCCCAACCCAATGCGGGTTTTTTAATACCCGGTGCGGGTTTTTTCCCAACCCGATGCATACCCGAACCCTACCCGATGAATACCCGAACCGGACCCGAACCCGGAAATAGGGTATTATAATACCCGGGTTTTATAAAACCCGACCCGAACCCTACCCGAACCCGGGTATATAGGGTATACATTTTTTGTAGAAAACCCGGACCCGGACCCGACCCGGTTTAAAAAAAAAAACCCGATTTTTTAAAACCCGATCCTACCCGAACCCGATCCTACCCGAAACCCGGTTTTAAAAAAAACCGATTTGTGCACCACTAGGATAGACCTCTCTATTTATAGATAAAGGAATTCCTAACGCTAATGGGCTTGGTTTTAATGGGCCGGGGTGGCCCACTAAGCTTATTTTCTTATTTTGGCTGTTAAGCTCGAAGTTTCAATATCTAGCTTCCTAGATACGCAGGTTAGTTACTTCATCATCTATTTTAGTCTGAACTGCACCATTTCAAAATGAGCAAATAATATTGCACAAATTATAAGTCATCTTTGTCTACATCAGTACATTGTCTGATATGAAATAATGTTTTTGTGTTGCCAATGTTGCATTTTAATTTAACTAAAGGGCCAATGTAATGAATTTGGTAATTATACTACGGGGTGTTTAAAAATCCTTGAAACTCACTGAACCATCTAAAGCGAAGACAGTCGGCCGGTTTGACATCCAAAAGGTTCGGTTCACAGTTTGCCGGTCTATGATTCGATCAGGTTTTATTTGGATTCACTATTTTAGGTACAAACAGTTTAGTTACACACATAACATACCACCTAGAAACTATTAGAACTAATGAGCTCCTTGTTTTCATCATGTTGATACTTATACATCCATGAGCACACCAAAAAATACCCAAAGTTGACCAACCCAGCAATAGTCAACACCCAATATACATTATCCATCCTCCCATCATTTATACCATCAGGCAACCACCTTGTTGTTTTCCTGATCAAATCAACCGTCGCGGTCCCTAAATAAAACGCAATCCCGATAATCACTGCCACCATCGCTGCCGCTGTGCTCTTAATCGACTTTGGAAACTCTTGGTAATAAAACATCACTTGACCCGGGAACATAAACGCCTCTCCAACTCCCACAACTAATAGTTGTGGCACCATCCAAAACACCGACATTGGCACGATAGAGTTGCCGGTTAGGTTGTGGGTTCTAGCTGCCGCGAGCCGTTTTGACTCGACTAGTGCAGAGAGGGCCATGCTTGCAATAGTGAGAACGTGACCGATCCCTATTCGTCTTAGAAGTGTGGGTGAGGTGCGGGTTAGTTTATGGAATGTTGGAATAAGGAAACGGTCGATCGAGGCTAGAGAAAGACAAGTTGAGATCGTAACGAAGATCATTGTGGTCCCGGCAGGGATTTGGTACCGTGGTCCGAGATGGCGGTCCATGGCTAGAGCTTGGAGAACAACTAGGCTCATTTGGGTGGCTATTGGGGTGTGCAAGAGGATACTAGTTGACCAAATTGGGGAGATTCTGATTAGAGTTTTGAGATCTTCCACTTGTTGCAATGTGCATAGGTTCCATGGCTTCTTGATGGAGCCGTCTGGGTTCGTGTCGCCTTGGGTCACTAGGGCTGCATGGTTCAGGAACCTGTACCATACATACATAATGAGTGATGTCCTCTTAACTATCTTTATCAATTTCTGTTTCTAATAATCACACATCGTAAATTTTTATTCTCACATGGTTTATACGGGCCGTATAATGTTATACGACCCTTATACATCTAGGGATGTGAAAATAAGAAAATAGGGGTTTCTTATTCTCACATGATATATACGAGCTGTATAACGTTATATAACCCTTATACATTTAGGGATGTGAAAATAAGAAAATAGATGTGTGAAAATAAAAGAACCCATATAATATAGTTTTCGGTTATATATATTATCCACATTTACCTACTATTTTCTTTGATATTGTGAACCATTGGGTGTCAGCCCAGTGGCCACTGACCCCCACTTTAATCCGGCTCGAGAACCCTGTGCGGTCACGGGTTCGAAACCTGGTAACCCCACGCTCTTCAGTTCCACTCGAGTTGGTAGGGGTTTCTCCGCCAGACAGCATTGTCGGGTCGTTAGTTTGAGAAGTAGGATCACTTCCACGATCAGGGATACCGTGCATCTACCTTTTTTTTTTCTTTCATATTGTGATATATATTTTAACAATTGGAAAATTGGTTGGTGAGTTTTATTTCTTTATTATCAATACAATATTTATTTTGATCATTTTATATTGGTGCAGAAAATATGTATTGACATCATTCAGTCATGTCTGTCCATGATAACAAATCATTGCCTCCAATTATTTCGAAAAATAGCATAATAATTTTTTAAATAATGCTCAAAGATGAAATTCTCACATAAAATAAACCTCTTAAGATATCAAAAAAATGGTATAATAGTTTATAAATAATAATTCGTATGTTCTAAACTTTATATTTGTTACACCTAACATGTTTACAACGCATATATTATCCCTCAATTTACACTGTTAGATCATATATTATTTATTGTAGTAAAAATATAGCTTTTGTATTTTAACTTTATGATCTTATCCTCTCTCTCAAAAAAACATTATGTATTGGCCAGTGATAAACTATTATTACCATCATGCATATGCTATTTTGTCTATAATCAAGTATGTATGACAAAACTTGTGTATACTTACTTGAAGTTATTTGTTGTTGTATCCATCAACTTTGTTCCTCCAGATTGTGGTTCTTGGCAATAATCTTCAATCTTTAGTGACAATAAAGCTTTTCTTTTTCGAAAAGCCGCCACCAAAACATAAGCTAGTTGGGTAAACGGGCTGCCTTGTGGCTTTAACAATAGATAATATCGACTGCCCAAAACAAAAGCGGCTAACCCAACTAAGTTAGCCGCACCACTTAGTCCAAACCCTAAACCCCAACTCACGTTGTCTTGGATATAAACAATTCCCACCATGCTAACAAACGTCGCGGCATACATAGCAAAGAAATGCCAGTTAAAGAAAGCTCGTTGGTGCTTCGGGTTTGTGAATTGATCTGCACCCATCGCGGCTAACGTGAACCTTGTACCCGCCACACCCATGGTTGAAAGAGCCAGGCTCGCGTACAAGATTCCAATTTGGGCTTTTGACGGGCCTATACAAGAACTCTAGCCGTTTTCACATGGTTTGGGCTTTAATACATCTAGCGTTGATGTTAAGGTTAATACTACTATTCCCACCATGGACACAAGTGATGAAACCGAAATGACTATGAACGAGCCAAGATATGAGTCGGCTAATATGGCACCAATAATCGGAAGCAAGGCCATACAACCATTGAGAATGTTTGCAATCTGAGCAGCATCAATGCTTTCGATGTTAAACTCGTTTATTAGATACACAATAATATTATTACTCCATCCTCCGGCCGCTAGTGTTAACCCCGCCATGGTTCCTACAAATTAAACAAGTGGATTCCCATGGGTTCAATTCTTGGTGTTCAAAAACCAAACAAAAAATTATGAAAAAATACTTGAATTTACTATGAAGAAATAATACCTATGAGGAAAGGAAAGGTGACCCAACCACCTTTTTTGGGTGCACTAGATGATTGTGGTTCTGCATCCATGGCTACAATATGTTGAGCCTAGCTTCTATTGATTTAAGAAATTAGACAGTGTGTGTGTGTGACAAATGAGTGTCTATTTTGGTGTAAATATATATATGAAATGTGAGAATGGTCAAATGTAGGGCCATATATGAATGATTAAGAGGTTGTTCAGTTGTTATCTACTCAACTTGATTCTTTTAAAATATGAATATGTCATGATATTAGTATTTTAAGTCTTTACACAACTTGATTATTTTAAAATATGAATCTGTCATGATATTAATATTTTAAATCTTTAGGATTGAAATGATAGAGCTGTATATATAGAAAATGACTAAACGAGACCTTAACCTTTGTTATAAAATATTTAAAAAGGGTAGTTCAAGGCCCGACAATGGTAAAATTTGTCTAGTTAGATCAAGTGGTGGAATACTTGCATTTCTCTTGAGAGATGCAGGTTTAACTTCCACTTGATGCAGAATGAGGCACTGGTGAGCAATGACTTGTCGTTGACTTGTAAAAAAGTTCTTTTTAAAGTTTCCAAAATCAACTATTGGAGTGTTTTTAGACCGACTGTACTGGGGCGTTTTTGCCCCCAAATACCGGCCGGAAACCGCCTCCCCTCCGCTACGGTGGGCGTGTTTGGCCTATTTGTTTGCTGTGGCGTGTTTTAAAAAACGTTAAAGGGGGGTTTGACTGGCTAATCGGATGAGGTCATGTGGGTTTAGAGAGACAGATGGAATGTGAGGTTTGAGTTTGCCGGATTTTTGGAGAAGTTTAGCCGGAGAAGTTGCAACTCAGCCGGATTTTTTGGAGAAGAAGAAACTTCAATTTTTTGGGTCAAAACCATTGGTCCCACCTCTCTACATCACCCCTCACCTATTTACACGTTTTCCATTCTCTTTTACCTTTTACCACAAATAATCACTTCTTTTTATTTAAGTTAATTACACGTTTTCCATTCTCTTTTACCTTTTTCCACAAATAATCACTTCTTTTTATTTAAGTTAATTACATAAATATCTACTCTTAAGGTCTAAAGAGAAAACTTTGGATGTGAGATTCAATTTGTGTACATCACTTCTTTTTTACTTTTTTTATAAAAATAGAAGGACTTGTTATTTAATTTACTTCAATTTAATGAAGTATTTTAAGTTTTTAATTTAAAAAAAATTAAATAATTGTGTAATGATTGGATGAGCGTTATTGGGCATTATTCCCACTACGGCATTTTTGCAATAACGCCCAATAATGCCCTCATGCTGACTGGACTGTCACATGCCAGAAAACGCCCCATGGTGGGGGCATTATTGAGCTAACCACTACACATGGTCTTAGTTAGGGTGGAAGGTATAGTTAAACACCTTAGACCATGTGTAGTGGGGCATTATGGGGCATTATAGGGCAAAAAAACGCCCCCTTCACCATTACATAGGGCATTATAGGGCATTATAGGGGAAAAAAAGGGTTTGGCGTTTTAATGAAAACGCCTAATATCAATTGTGGAAGGTTTGAATGGGTTTGACTAGCCAATGAGAAAATACTATGTTTTTTTTTTTTTTTTGTTTAATGATTGGTAGGGGCATTATAGGGCATTATGCCCACTACACCACTTTTGCTATAATGCCCAAGTGTGACTAGGATGCCACATGTCAGATAATGCCCCATGGTAGGGGCATTATAAATTGTTACCACTAACATGGTCTTAGGGTGTTTGAGTGAAATCCTAGCCAATAATATTATGCTATGTCAACTCCCCATTTCACTCCCCATTTTGCACTCAATTAGAGGGTATAGTCAAACACCCTAGGGTGTTTGAGTTATATATTTTTTATTTAAAAATTATAAACTATTCCATAAATAATTAAAACATTTTTTAAACTAAATAAAAAAACAGATTACATTTAAAATTAAAAAAAAACACATTACATTTAAAATTAAAAAAAAAACACATTACATTTAAAATTAAAAAATTAAACCATAAAATAAACTAATATTTAGAAATTGCATGGCCAATTATATTTTTTTGCGATATCTCGTTTCCTCGCGAGAATAAATGGCAACATCTCGGGTGGAGCATGGTCGTGTGACTCAGTAAATGTCTTCAAATCCCGATCATACATGAGTTGTTTCACCGCCTCGCGTTGTTCCGCCACTAACGCTAGGGTGTCTTCCTCGCGTTTCTTTCGTATATTCGTCAACTCTATCGCCCGTTCTTTTTCTTGTTCTTTCAAAAGAGTGTATTGGGCGAGCTTCTCGGTGAGGGCCTCTTGGCTATCGTTTGATGATGATGCGGGCCTCTTGTCTTTCCTTTTTTGTCTTGTTGGTGACGGATCTACGTTTATGTCCGGTATATCGATCGGTGACTCAGTTCCCGATGTACCCGCAACGGGCGACTTTCTTTTTTGTCCCGAACTTTCACTATCTTCACCCAACAATGGTACCGTTGCCCATTTGTCATGTTTACGAACGACCTCCCATGCCTCAATATGTTGAAAACCACTTTGATATTTTTTTTTGAAATCACTTAAAGCCCTATTCATGATGTCGAGGTCGCTAACACCACTACCACGAATACGATCCTACATAGATAACAAATATAAAGTAAAAAAAAATTAAACATAAACAATTTAATGGAAGTTATTTTTTAAATGTTATGGAATATTACCGCTTGTTGCCAAAGACCGTTGAAGTGATTTATCTTACTCAACATAGGGATCCATTTTGAACGTACTTGATGAACTGTTCGAGTACTTCCGCAGACCATTTCGTTGTAACGGACGAGAATTTTTTCCAAAAACTATCCCCTTTTTGTGCATTTTCTTTTTTCTTGTTTAAGGAACAATGAACCCATGCCTTGGCTAAGGCTTCTTCATGTGTTTTCGCCCAAGTTTGACGCTCCGCCTTGACTCCCTTTTGTTTCGGGTCACTTGCTTCACCAATATCATCGTCTTCATCCACATATTCTTCTTCGTCCTCGCCACTATCTACATCCAAATGTTGTGTTTCGGGGACCACCTCTACATCATCGTAGATAGGAAGTGGGCGCTCGACATTCTCTCTTGGTGATTGAATTGGCGGGGTCCTAAATCCAAATGGATCGAACTCGTTTGTGAAGCTTGGGTGTGAAAATATTTGTGGTGGAAAAGTAGGTTGGGTGAAAAAAGATGGTTGAGTTTGAGGGTAATAAAATTGAGGTTGAGTGGTTGGTGAATATCCGTAGGAGGTTTGAACCGATGCACTTGGACCTCTACAATCACCTTGTCTCGTTTGCAAAACCTTTTTTTCTTGAATCCGATCCTCGGCTAGCGGAACCTTTTTTCTTGGGTTCACCTTTGTTTTGCTTATCCATGGTGTTTGTGGGTCTAGAAAGAGAATTTTTTTGTAAGAATTGTGTGTTAAAAAGGATTGAAAATTTGAGTTTATATAAAAATTGGGTGTCCAACGGTAAAAAAAACGTTCAAAAAAATTAACGGTCAAAATATTAAATGTCGAACGGTAAAAAAAATACTCATCAATCAACATCAATCACATCGGTGTATAGTCACCGATTTTTTGAGACTCTCTCTCATGCTCACCGAATGCGTTTGAAGGGAGGGTATAGTCACCGATTCGGTGACTTAAGTCACCGCACAACTCCCCGAAGATTATACCCTCCACCCTTATATTTAAAGTTTCTGAAATCAACTACTCAACTGTTTTTTCATTATATACAAAATAATAAGTTATTTTTAGTATCGGTCTGGTTGACTTGTAAGCAATTTCTTTTTAAAGTTCCTGAAATCAACTACTGAACTGTTTTTTTTTATTATATAAAAAATAACAGAAGATTCTTTTTCAAATGGGTTGCTTTATGCGAATTATAACTCCCATACCCAATGAGTGGGAAGGGTAATCATTATATAAACAATAAGTTGCAATAAGCTACAAAACAATATATAAAATACACAAAGGGTACAAGAGAAATATAATTAGACAAAGTTTGCTTTAGCATCCCCTTTCAAGCGAAACGATGGTGGTATGAGACGAATCAAGGAGCGAAAAATCTTGAACTGAGACCGTGAGAGACTTTTGGTAAAAACATCAGCCACCTGGAGCTTAGTTGAAATGAACTTAGTATAGAGTTGCCCGGATGCAACTAATTACATAATCAAGATCATTATGCTTAGCCCGTTTGTGAGCGACCAGATTTTGTGTGAGAAACAGAGCACTTTGATTGTCACAAAGCAAAGTCGGTCCATCAGGAGGCAGGGCATGTAACTCACGTAGTAAATGAATAATCTAAATGAATTCAGAAGTAGTATTAGCCATAGCTTGATATTCAGATTTACAACTCGAACACAATACTGTGGGTTACTTCTTGCCTTCTTAGCACTCCATGAGAGAAGATTCCAACCCAAAATTATAGAGTAACCAAAAGTAGAGCAATGGGATCAAGGCACCAATCGCAATTAGCATCGGAATAACCCATAATAGAATTGCGAGTGAGTTTGGAAAACGTGAGCCCAAAAACCAAAGTGCCTTAATGTACCGAAGAATCCGTTTGACACTCTGAAAGTGATAGGTAGCAGCAATGTGAAGGAACTGACTCATTTGATTTACAACATAAGATATGCCGGGTCTAGTAATGGTCAAATACTGAAGAGCATTGACAAGGGATCATCGTTTATATAATCGGGGATGAGAGAGATCATGCGATAGTTATGATTGATTCAAAGTGCTACAATTACCACTTTACCCTTTTAATTAAAACATAAGGGAAATAAATGATTGGCTAAGAAGTGTTCTCACAAAAGATGGGTGTTCCCCTTAGCACATATCAAGCATGCATGACTTAATGATCTATTGGCGTGGTGTTTGCCCACATAAAAATAGTGTATGATCAAATTCTTATAAGTGCAAAGTTATGCGATATTTAGATGTAGAAAAATGTTGTTTAATTTTTTTTAATAATAAGTAAGCATGGGTCTCATGGTTTGGGTGTTTCGGTTAATTGGGTCATATGATCAAATTCTCATTTTTTTTAGTTATGACTAACTATTGGGTCATGAGCCACTAACGGTTTGGGTATTTCGGTTAATTGGTTTTTGAACAATTTTTGGGCTTGGGCCCAACAGTTGGCAAACTAGTTGTTTTTGGTCCAATAGTGTGGTAAAACTATAAAAAGAAATATTAACAAAAAAGTAATTGTCATGTACTAGTAATCTAATGTCCCAATACAACATGTTTTCATCTGCTTAGTTATGAATATGTACAATTAATTATTTACCCAACCCGGGTGATTTTGTTTGGCTTTCCTTAAACCATAGTTAACGGCATAAAAATCTCTTCAAACCAGACTGTCAACACCCTATAGGTAAGTATATTATCCGAAATAGATGAGCAAATTTGGGACAAACCCAAACAAAAAACAGAACTCAGATTTTCAAGTTCCGTTCCAGTCTAGTTCGATTATCCCGGTACAAACTAAACATTCAACACCATAAGTGTTCTTCATTCCAAACTGATAAATGTATACAACTATATATACACAATATACCATGTGTGTGTATATATCTCCTAAGGATAAGAACTAATGACTAATGGGCTCCTTGTTTTCAACGTTTTGGTACTTGTACATCCATGAGCATACCAAATAATATCCAAAGTTGATCAACCCAACAATTGCCAATACCCAATAAACATTATCCATCCTCCCATCATTTATACCATCAGGCAACCACCCTGTTGTTTTTCTGATCAAATCAACCACCGCGGTTCCCAAAAAACACGCAGTCCCGCTAACCACTGCCACCATCGCTGCCGCTGTGTTCTTAATCGACTTTGGAAACTCTTGGTAATAAAACATCACTTGACCCGGGAACATAAACGCTATTCCAGCACCCACAACTACTAGTTGAGGGACCATCCAAAACACTGACATTGGCACGATCGAGTTGCCAGTTAGCTTGTGGGTTCGAGCGGTTGTGAGCCGCTTTGACTCAACCAGTGCTGAGAGTGCCATGCTTGAAATGGAGAGAATGTGACCGATCCCAATTCGTTTTAGAAGTGTGGGAGAGGTGCGGGTTAATTTATGGAATAGAGGAAGAAGGAAACAGTTCATCAGGGCTAGAGAGATAGAAGTCGAGATCGTAGCAAAGACTATCATGGTCCCGGCTGAGATTTGGAACCGTGGTCCAAGATGGCGGTCCATGGCTAGAGCTTGGAGGACAATTAGGCTCATTTGGGTGGCTATTGGGGTGTGCAAGAGGATACCAGTTGACCAAATTGGGGAGATCCTGATTAGAGTTTTGAGGTCTTCTACTTGTTGCAATGTGCATAGGTTCCATGGTTTGTTAACGGAGCCGTCTGGGTTCATGTCGCCTTCGGTCACTAGGGCTGCATGGTTAAGGAATCTGTATCATATTTAACCGGTTAAATAAAGAAAACTCGTAAAAACTCTATCAAACAATATATTTGTATATATTTGTAGTACACATGTTAGTTGTAACATACTCGTTTTTACAGTGTAGTTTTTTTCTTAAATATTAACGTATAAAAAAATCGTGGCTATTTAAAAATCTCGGAGATATATGGTTTAAAAGTAAGCAACAATTTAGGAAATAATATTTTTATCTTTGTATTATGCTCTTTTGCAAAAAAGGTCATTAAGAGAGTGATTAGATCATTGATTTGCATGATTCTCAATTGCACTAGTGGTTCTCAAATGATCTTTATCATACACGCAGACAAACTAGAGGGGTGCACATGTGATGTTACGGGTAAGAGAAAACTTCAACTGTGATTTCACATAATGCTGATGACGGCAGCGGTTTCTGGCATAAATAATGATTCAAAGAACAAAGAGTGTGGTTGATTTGCTATGTTTGTATTTGAAAAACAATCACGTTAAAGATAATAAAATGTAGTAACATTACTATATATTAATAAACCAAATATTAAAGATAATACCACACTCACATTAAAGGTAATAAAATGGTTGTTTTTGTGTAATTTTCTTAAAGATCAAAAGTTATGTCCCTTTAGAAATCATGTCGAAAAGTTTGTTTAATAATCAACTGTATATATTTAGAGTATTGTACCATACGTTTCAAAAAATGTAATTACTTAGTCTCTCTAAATTATATAAAATTATGTTTTTTCTCCTGTATTATAATACTTATAGCAATGTTATGAAAATGCCTTAACGTACATTACGTACATGATGGCAAGTCGCACGTTATAACAAGAAATCGCATGTTGATAAATTCAGAAGTTCGCATGGTCAAACAATTATATAAATCCCATATTGATAAATAACCCAAATCGCATGTTATTATAAATATTTCGCATGTTATAATGAATAACCCAAATCGCATGATCTTCAGTAATACCAAAATTGCATGTTGATAATGCCTCGCGTACGCAATGTACATTAAGGCATTTTGTACCTTAACAGGCATGTATGTATGTATGTATGTATGTATGTATGTATGTATGTATGTATGTATGTATGTATGTATGTATGTATGTATGTATGTATGTATGTATACGTATATATATATATATGTATATATATATGTATGTATGTATGTATGGTGAGTGAACACTAGTGTATTTGTGAACTGAGTGAACACATCTTGACCATTGATTTAAATTATCAAATCGCAAAAAAATAATGTGTTTTCATTATCAAATCCTGGCCATTGATTTACATTTGTGCATACACTTGTGAATTGATAATCAAGGGCTAGGATTAGTTTACAAGTGTTCACAATCAAAGGTGTTGTTCACTAATGAACCTAACCATATATATATATATATATATATATATATATATATATATATAACACATAAAAAAATTTTAAGATTTTTTATGAAAAAAATCACCGCTTTTCGTTATTAAAAAAAATTGAATTTTTTTTTAATTTTAAAAAAATAGCTACTAAAAGTAGCAATTTAAATAAAAAAATATTAAAAAATGTGTGTTTTTTAGATTTTTTTCAGGTTTAGTTTTTAGCATTTAGCTTGGGTGGGGGTGGGGGTTTAGGTTTTTTTTTTTGGGGGGGGGGGGGGGGGGGTTAGATTTTTTTAGGTTTTTGGTGGTGTAGTGGGTTTATTATGTTGTGTTCACATTGTTTCTCACGGTTTCTTGCAAGAAAGGTGGTTCTCGCATGAACCCCACCATGTGTGTGTGTGTATATATATATATATACAGAGAGAGAGAGAGAGAGAGAGAGAGAGAGAGAGAAGAAGAAGAATTTAATGAAAACCCACTTAAGTTGAAAAAATTCAAGAAACCCTTGTAAAAACCCTATGTAACATTTATAGTTTTTTTTCTAAAAAAAATAGGGAATGTCATATACATATATTAGAACATTTTTGTAAAAAAAACAAAACAAAAAAAGTATCGAGTAGTTTTTTTTAAATGTTAAAAACTCCCTGTTACATAATATACATGTCCAAAAAATTTGTAACATAGAACATTTAAGAAAAAGGAATATTGGATTTAAATAACTCCAACTTTCACCAATTGGCCGATAACACTCCCAACTTTCGATTTTGTACACAGGCACTCCCAACTTTCAACTTATTGGCCAATAACACTCCCAACTTTCGATTTTGTACACAGGCACTCCCAACTTTCAACTTATTGGCCAATAACACTTCCTAACTAACTGAACCCTAACTCAGTTAGGTTTTGCTGATGTAGCATCTGATGTGTCCCTTTTTGCTGATGTAGCATATGACGTGGCAGCTGATGTGGCGTTTTTGATGTTGTGGCAGCTGACATGGTTTTATGATGATGTGGCAGCTGACGTGGCATTTGATGATGTGGAAGCTGATGTGGCATTTTTTGATGATATGGTAGCTAACATCAGCTAACTGTGTTAGGGTTCAATTAATTAAGGAGTGTTATCGGCCAATAAGTTGAAAGTTTGGGAGTGCTGATGTACAAATCGAAAGTTTGGGGTGTTATCGGCTAATTGGTGAAAGTTGAGGTTATTTAAATCTAATATCCTAATAAAAAACTAGTCGGAACTTTTTACATTTTTTATAAGAATATTCAATTATATGTATATTACATTCCGTGTTTTTTTAGAAATTAAAAAATAAAAATCTTACATAGAGTTTTTTTTTTTAGTTTTTTCAACTCAAGTAAGTTTTCTTCCTATACTTCACCTATATATAAACCATATATTTTTACCTACAAATAGCCTACATACATGTAGGTAATTTAACATACATATATCCTACATATGTGTAGGTTATATGAAAACTAAAAATTTTCATATTTTGTTTCAAATTCTAGTGTGAGAAATAATAAATCTTACATTTATAACCTTTTCATTATTTTATAGGTTTTTAAGATTTAAAAAATGGGTAATTCCTAGTGTTATGCGTGTTCTCGTAATATTTAGTGTTCTGCATAGCACTTTATATATAGGGTTAGGTTTGTGAACAACCCTCTTAATAGTGAACTATGTGAACTAATCTTAGCACTTAATTATCAATACACAAGTATAAATTAATGGCCAAAATTTAATGATGAAAACACTAGTATATTTTACGATTTGATGATCTAAATCAATAGTCAAGATTTGTTCACTCAGTTCACAAATACACTAATGTTCACTTTAGAACCCTTATATATATATATATATATATATATATATATATATATATATATATATATATATATATATATATATATATATATATATATATATAAGGGTGTGTGTGGTTTGGATAAATGAAAAATCCTACGAGTAGTGAGAACTTGGAGAACACGACCTTTTACAAAAGATTTTATCAAATAACTTTTTTACCAAAAATCCTAAAAAAATCAATTTATCCAAAAAAATAATTTTTGTTGATTTACACCACCCAAAAAAACCCTAACAGTTGGCGTAAATGTTTATTTATCTTTACAGCACATATTATTCCATCATTCAAATCGTTTGAACATATATTATATCTTATTATACTATAACATAGTACTTTTGTTTTTTTAACTTTATATATATGATCTTGTCATCTCAAAAACATTATTTATTGATACGTGATTAACTATTAGGGGAATCATGCATGCTAATTTGTCCCCATCAATGTATTTTGTCCATTTCCACCATAAATTACTTTTAAAGAGACAAAACTTGACGTTTAAATATTTTTAATCACAAATAAACACACCAACTTACTTTCTATTAATCTTATATTTAAAAAAGAAAATACTAATTCTATAATACTTTGCTTCATAGTCATAAAAAACTATTTTATCTTTCAAAACTTTTATAGTTATTAACTATGGATGACATATACCTGTGGATACTTACTTGAAGCTATTTGTTGTATTTATCAACTTTGTTCCTCCAGGTGTTTGTTCTTGGCAGTAATCTTCTATCATTGGTGACAATAAAAGTTTCCTTTTTTGGAAAGCGGCCACTAAAACACAACCCAATCCGGTAAATGGGCTGCCTTGTGGCTTGAGTAGCAAATAGTATCGACTACCCATCACAAAAGCGACTAACCCAACTAAATTAGCCGCACCACTTAAACCATACCCTAAACCCCAACTCACGTTGTCTTGGATATAAACTATCCCCACAATACTAACAAGTGACGCAACTTTTAGAGCAAAGTAATGCCAGTTAAAGTAAACTTGTTGGTGCTTCTGGTTTCCGAATTGATCTGCACCCATTGAGCCTAACGTGAACCTTGTACCCGCCACGCCCATGGTTGAAAGAGCCAGGCTCGTGTACAAGATTCCAATTTGGGCTTTTGACGGGCCTATACAAGGACTCTGGCCGTTTTCACATGGTTTGGGCTTTAATGGATCTAGTGTTGATGTTAAGGTTAATACTAGTATCCCCACCATGGACACAAGTGATGAAACCCAAATGACTATGAACGAGCCAAGATACGAGTCGGCTAATATGGCACCAATAATCGGGGACAAGGCCATACAGCCACCTAGAATGTTTGCGATCTGAGCAGCATCAATGATTTTGATGTTAAACTCGTTTATTAAATACACAATAATATTACTACTCCATCCTCCGGCTGCTAGTGTCAACCCCGCCATGGTCACTACAAATTCAACAAATTCGATTTCCATCTGGTTCAATTCTTGGTGTTCAAAAAGAAAACAAAAAAATATGAAAAAAAAAATACTTGGATTTACTATGAAGAAATGATACCTATGAGGAAAGGAAAGGTGACCCAACCACCTTTTTGGGGTGCACCAGATGATTGTGGTTCTGCATCCATGGCTACAATATGTTGAGTCTAGCTTCTATTGGTTTAAGAAATCAGACACTGTGTGTGTGTGTGACAAATGATTGTGTATGTTGTGCAAATATATGAAATGTGAGAATGGTCAAATGCAAGGCCATATGAATGATTGAGGGGGTGTTTAATTGTTATCTACACAACTTGATTATTGTTAGTTATGTTTATAATAATAGATATGGTTTGGTTCTGTCATGATATTAATATTTTAAATCTTTAGGATTGAAGTAATTGAAGTAATATATATAGAAAATGACTACACTAGATCTTAGCCTTCTTTATAATTTTTTAAAGGGTAGTTTGAGGCCTGATTTAGACCTAACTAATATCAAAATTATTAAATTATATATATAAACTATAAAATAATATAACATTATACAATGCGGCGATTTATCATTAATGATCGTTTAGTATACAAAAGACATTGTTACGTTATTTTACACTAAAACATGGGTGATAATGCATGGGGTTTTGGTCATTTGTAGATGTATGGAACATGATAATATTATGTTATTTAGTGTCTTTAACGTCAAAGCCTCTCATAGTGGTGATAATAAGAAGAAAGTGTTGATTATATCTATAAACATGGGTCAAAATATAGAACCTAATTATGTTTATTCAATCATAACGTAAATATAGATACCAAGTTAGAGACACTTACTTGTGGGAGTGGTCATCTTTGAAAACGAAGATAAGGCCATGATTCCCGTTATGGTACCTTGGGTTGATGGATCACCTTAGAGAAAATTCTTAGTATTGGTGTTCTACTCTAGAGTTTTGATCACCACTTGTTATCAATATATAAAGATCAATGAATAATGGTCATGAATGGTGATCCGTCATAAAACTCTATGTTTTCTCTATTAATGGTACCTAAAGGGAAATCATAATTGCCCCTTAATACTAATCAATAATTACAATTACTACCATCAAGTAATTGTCGAGGACTAGTTATGTCATATTGGTAATGTTACCAAGTGATCTCTAAGGCCACATCAACGGGTTATTTCTAACATTCTCCCACTTGGCCGAGTGATCATTTGTGATAAGTATAAGTAAGTTTGGCCAAGTTAAAACATTAATCAATGTTTCAAATTGAAATTGCAATAGAAAAATACAGTCATTGAGTTACTGTCAACTTAAGACCCCCATTAATCATGTTACAACCCCAAATCAAAACATACGTAAATTTAAGACCAAAATGACTGAGGTAAGTCCTTTGAAATTAATTTGTATAATTCTTGTCTATACGTCATCAGGTGCACATACGTATTTATAGACAAACAAATTGTGTAATTGAGGAAAAATAATAACTAATCATTCATATGTACGATATGCTATTATGTAAGGCCTTTAGTAAAACCCGTCTTTATTATGAGCTCTTAAAAAGACTTTGGGTGTAGACCTTAGTTATCGGATCCGCAAGCATATCATGAATGTAATGTATTCGATACAAATAATTAGTTTCCTCATCTTGTTCATAAACGAACAATAATTTTGTATCGAAGTTTAATGCAGCACCTCTCGAACTGTTACTGTTCGAGGAAATAAGGTAGCTGACTTTTCACAGTATATAGTATTTATATGGAGTTAATAAATTTATGAGTCTACTGATAAAATTTCAACAACATTTAGTGACAATTGTGTTGTTAATTAACAACATACTATGTCATTATAATTTAGGTTGTTGTTAACAGTTTCTTATGACTCCTCCATAAGATAAATTTGTCTGCAAACATAAGGATTACCCCAAATTGACTTTTAGGTTCTTTTGAATATTACAAAATCAAGGTAAGAATAATCAACCTCTTCTTTATAGTCTTTCTCGTTTCTTAAAGATATCGTCAGATGCTTCACAATAATCTAGAGTGGTTTAATGTTCATCAGTGTGAGCAATATCTAAACGAGTATAGACTTGAACCTTCGTAAGGCTTCTAATTAATGAAGCATAAGGAAGTAATCTCATTTACCATTTTAGCCTCTAAAGGAGAGCTATATTGTTTGTTACACATGTAAGAGCCCGCTTTAGAGTAAAGCTTATGGGACGAAACTAATGTCCTGTTGAGTCTATCTCGGTATATTTTGATATCTCTTGGTAAGTGATATCTCCGAGATTCATTATATCAAAATATGTGTGAGAAATTATTTGACTTGTGTAACATATACTTATCCAAAAAGTGCTATCTATATAAGGAAAAGTTTACATTAGTTGCTCCCACTCATCTTGAGGTAGGTACGTAAATCCACTTAATTCTTGATGAAAAAATGCATTAAATTTCATCACATTTTGATGTTTGCCTTAAAACCCATACATGGAATTAATTGACTTACAAAGGAAGTGTTCTTGACCTTCAGTTTAGAACTTTCAGGTTGTTTTATGAACATGTAAGTCTTTGTTTAAGGAAAGTTATTTTAATGTTCATATAATGTAGCTCTAAATGATTATAAGCCACTAGAACAACAATGATCCTCAAAGAAACATTTTGTAAGAAAGGTAAAATGATTCTTTGATAAATAATTCTCTTCTAAGCATAACCTTTAACAATCAATCATACTTTTAGCGTCTTAACATTTGCATTCAGATTTTGTTTGGTGATGAACACCCTTAGGTAATTCAACCAAATCTCAAACGTTAAAATCAAATTTGCTAATAACAATTTTTATTCCATTTAGAAAATTGATTGATGCTAATGGCTTAATTAGAGGAAGTAGGACCAGTAAACTTTCCAATATCCATTTCAACTTAAGTTAAGGATGATACATAATCATCAAAGTTAAACCTAGATGACCTCCGTAGTTGATTATTGGGTTGTATTATGAGTTTCAGTTTTATGGATTAACTCTTGATTAAGTTGCTATCACTTTCAAGATTCTAAGTGTGTAAGAGTTGGTGCAGTATAGTGTGGAAGAGGTGTAATCGGAGTAAAATTTAATAGGTCTCTTCCCCCCCGCCTCTTGCACTTCTGGCAAGTCCTGATAAGGACTTTTACTGCTTCCACTGACTTAGAAATCTTTAACAATTTAGCATGCTTATGGTCAACATTAAAAGACCAATAAATTCTAATAAAGAAACAAATGTTGTAGTTTCTCTGTTTGAGGATTACAATTTTGGCAAGAAATCTGAGTGTGCCCACGTTTAAGCAACAATGAAACTTTTGTTAGAGTAGCAGTATATTCTTAAAGAGAAAAGTTGTGAAGGAGCAATGTCTTGTACAAGAGAAATTGAGGTAATAACAAGTTTTCACTCCCCCACCTCTTGCAACTCTTGCAAATTAAGATTAAGACACTTAATACTCCCACTAACCTTTTAGATCTGTAGGAATGCTACAAGATAAGTTCCAATGATGTATGTGCTGTGGGAACATGTCATATATGTTAGACTTGATTTCCTTAATGTCCATATGTTATAAAAAAATTTTGGGGACATATTTAGAAGGAATCATAGTATATATGAATTAATTTCTTTAATAAATTGATCCATATGAGACATATTAGATACAAGTAAATATTATTTGAAATGATAAATGACTTATATCTAAATATTCCATTTTGGGATAAGTTCCAATGAAATATAATTTCTGATGGAACTTGATTTATTCCCTTAGCAATTTAAATATTAAGGCTTTTAACACATGCTCATAAGTCACTAAAAATGAGATTTGATAATATTTCATCCTTCATTAACCTAGTCCAAATTTCGGATGCAATTTGGTCTTAATGGATAAAGTTTGTAGATCTCATTTTTCTTTTATTAAATTTTCATTTTCATGATAACAAAAGTTGTGGAAAATGTAGTATCATCTAGTTCTATCTTATAAGGTTTCTTATCCAGATTGTGATGACAAACAATATTAGAGTTTAAGTTAAGAGTGACTTTGTCATGACCATGCAAACCTCACAACTGTCATAATGTAGCTTTCGTATTGATACTAAATTCTGAATAATTTACAGAATATATAAGGTATCATAAAGCCAGATTATAAAACAGCTTATTATGGTTCTTATAGTCTTAACATAAAATTTTGCCACTAACTCTCATATTAATTATTTGTTGATTTCTAGTAAGGAAACATATAGAACTAGAGTCAACCGGTCATGTGTTGGTTAGAATATTACCATTAGCAGACTTAAATATCATAAATATCTTACTACTTATCTTAGCCAGCTGTTTCATTGAATTATGGATAGTCTCGATGCTCATGCCTAGTTTAATGGCATAAACCTGTAGTGAGACTTTCCTTTGAAGAAACTTATAGCTGGAAGTAGTACTTGTACACTATCTCTGAATCTTAAAAGTATCCTCCTTTCAGGTTTAGTGACGATGAGATGAACAACATCTAATTTTCCAGTTTCATGCATTCCTTTTCCTATACATATGCTGCTAATCAGCACATTCATTTTCCTTTGGTACTCTTGAGTGTAATAGTTGATTCTTAAGGCAACTTATGATATTAGTGGAAAAGTTATATGTAATGCACCAGAAAAGTGTACTGATTTTCATGTGTAAACCTTTAAATTATGGGTCATGGTATTGTACATCATGATGTATTCACATATGCCACTAATCTTTATAGTAAGAATATAGAGTAATGCATGCGTCTTAGGAGTTATTTTGATTCTTCCAAAGAAAATAAATTAGTCTTAGGAAATTTAGAATCTAGAATGGCTCACATGATAGCAATAATTAAGTGGGTTCTTGATTATCATAAGAGATATAATGTTTGACTTATCCCACTAGTTATGCTCTAGTTTTCTTCTGTAAAACTCTTATCAGAAAAGAGCAGTAGGATTATCATATCTTAAGAAATAATCAACAATCCAACAAGAGTAAATTTTGTAGAAACTCTTTAGTAAGCAAAACATTTTAGTTTTTGAAATTAGATTGGATGAAATAGATGAGATACAAACTTAAGAAAAAGTTTGGAGTGATTTACATTATAGGGTAATCAAGTAAGGCAGACACAAATTATTATATTGAATATAGAGTCTACTATAACACCAAAATAACAGACTAATTTAAGGTTCTACCTGAATTTTGGCTTCGCTTTGGCTTTGACCAAAATTCAGACATTATGAACGTACATAAATAACAGATTGTCTTGATGTTCTAAATAAATTTGGCTTCGCTTTGGCTTTGACCAAAATTTATGCATTATGAACATACATAATAGACTGACTTATTGTTCTACATGAAATTTGGCTTCGCTTTGGCTTTGACCAAATTACATATAATATGAATATAAATAAATAAAACCAACTTAATGTTCTGCCTGAATTTTGGCTTCGCTTTGACTTTGACCAAAATTCACGCATTATGAACGATAAAAAAAAATAATAAACCTCGGCTTAATGTTCTACCTAAATTTTGGCTTCGCTTTGGCTTTGACAAAAATTCAGCATTATGAACGATATAAATAATAGACCGTCTTTAGTGTTCTACATGAACTCTGGCTTCGCTTTGGCTTTGACCATAATTCACATATTATGAACACACATAAATATAGATTGTCTCAATGTTCCACATGAACTCTAGCTTCGCTTTGGCTTTGACCAAAATTCATGTATCATGAACACACATAAATATAACATAACACCTTTGGGCCAGTAATGAAATATTTATGTAAATTAGGCTGATAATTTATTATGTGCATCATCAAACAATTTGTTGTTGGTTTCATTATCCAACAATACACATAATCACATAAAATGGTATAAATTAAAGTTGGGCCATTTGCAAAATAAGAATCTCACATAAAAGTTGCATATAAAGGGCTTTAAGTGTACAAACATTTAGACACAAAATCAACTATTCAGTTCATGGATTATAATCTAGAATTTCTATAATCAATTCATTAATTGCAATCATTAAATTCAAACATTAATTCATGAGGACTTTGTAACCGATTAATTCAAGAATGCATGAACACATAATCAAGTGCATTGAAAAATTATTAATTATAAGTTCATCCTCATTGCAAAAGATTTTAAATTGCATTACTTTCATTAATCCAATATTACATAAAACTCTCATGTCAAATCAATGGAATTAGTTATAAAATAACTCAAATAAAACATTCATGAATCCACATAATGAATTCAGGAAACTAAAATGTTCCATCTAATTTTACCTATGATATTATTAAATTGATTTATATAATGGACAATCAAAAATTACTTCAGATAATGTAAGATTCCATCATCATATATTATATTACTAAAACCAGATAACAATATGAATTGATAATTAGGAAACATATGTTTATGGCAGTGGTAATTTTATTCCTTTTTTTTTTACGATTAAGGAACTTAAAACGATCATCAAGAACAAATCATCAACATCAAATTTCTTGATTGAATTGACATAATTAACACTGCTCTGATACCACATGTTGATTATATCTATAAACATGGGTCAAAATATAGAACCTAATTATGTTTATTCAATCATAACGTAAATATAGATACCAAGTTAGAGACACTTACTTGTGGGAGTGGTCATCTTTGAAAACGAAGATAAGGCCATGATTCCCGTTATGGTACCTTGGGTTGATGGATCACCTTAGAGAAAATTCTTAGTATTGGTGTTCTACTCTAGAGTTTTGATCACCACTTGTTATCAATATATAAAGATCAATGAATAATAGTCATGAATGGTGATCCGTTATAAAACTCTATGTTTTCTCTATTAATGGTACCTAAAGGGAAATCATAATTGCCCCTTAATACTAATCAATAATTACAATTACTACCATCAAGTAATTGTCGGGTACTAGTTATGTCATATTGGTAATGTTACCAAATGATCTCTAAGGCCACATCAACGGGTTATTTCTAACAGAAAGTCGAAAACATTAGGTCACATGTCAAAACATATTTCGACTTGAATGAGTTGTTTTTAGTATCGGTCTGGTTGAGTTGTAAACAAAAAATTTTATAAAGTTTCCGAAATCAACTATTGAACTATTTATTTTTTTTATATACAAAACCATAAAAAATTCTTTTTAAGTTGGTAGCTCTGAAAGATTGTGATTACAATAGGTTTTTTCTTGAAACGTTTCTAGAAATGGTGTTAATGGTGTTGCGGTCATAAGGGTGGAGAAGACACCCCATTTAAGTACCCTCGTTGCCTCCAATCTTGCACTGTCGTATCATGTTCACGTTAAACGACCTTGGAACTTTTTTTATTTATTTTTAAATAAAAAAACAAATTCAACAAATTAAAATAACTAAATTATAATTTCATTACAAAATAAAAATAATACATAAGTTAGAAAAAACAAATAACATAACTTAAAATTAATAAAAATACATTATTATATATATTAAATGGGTTAAGTTATTCTACAAAGGCTTCTAATTGTAAGAATTGTAAAAAAGATTTATAAAGTGACAAGTGTCCAATAACCTAAAACTAAACTCACTACATCACCACCAAAAACCTAAACACCCACCCCCACCACCACCCAAAAACCTTACCCCCCCCCCCCCACCAAAAAACCTAAACCCCCCCACCCCCCACCGCCCCCCCCCTCGGGCCTAAAAAAAAAAAAAAAAACTATACCTCACCAAAAAACCCCCAAAAAACCTAAACCCCCCCCCACCCCCACCCCCCAAAAACCTAAAAAAAACCTAACCCCCCCCCCCCCACCTCACCCCACCCCACCCCTCAAAAACCTAAAAAAACCTAACCCCCCCCCTCCCCACCCCCCAAAAACCTAAAAAAAATCTAAAAAAAACTAAACACCCACCCCCACCCAAAAACCTAAACCCCCACCCCCTCGGCAAAAAAAAAATAATTTTTTTTTAGGGTGGGTGATGTGTGGGGGGGGGGGAGTGGGGTTTAGGTTTTTGGTAGTGGTGGATGTTTAAGGGGTTTTTTTTTGTAGTGGGGTTTTTTTTTTGTATAGTGGGTTTTTTTAGGTTATTGGACACTTGTCACTCTATAAATCTTTCTTACACTTCTTACAATTAGGATCCTTTGTATTTGATCCTAATCCTATATTAAATAAGGTCATGAAAACTACATGACACTTTTTGAATTTATGATTTTACCACTAATATTTTTGTTAGTTTTAGTATTAAACCTTAATGCTCTTACAAGTTTGTAAGTTTGGTTATTTTTTCTAATAAGTTATGCTAAAGCAACTATTTTTTGAATGACTATTGAAAATAATCAAGTAATGAAAGAATATGTCAAATTTATTCTTTTGTTTTAAAAGTATTGTGTGAATTTAAGAATTCAAGAACGTATTGAATAAAGTTTAAAATCCAAGCCAAATAACTACAGTATAATACTTTTGAGTAATGTTTGTTTAAATTTCATAAAAGTCGATACCAATAGTGTAATTACTATTATTATTATTACTATTACTGTTACTACTATATATACAAAAACCAAGTCACGTAAACAGTGACTTGGTCTAACTAATATATTTTATTTTATTTACCAGTTTCGTCTCTTATACTTAATATGATATACATTTTTAATTTATGTAGTTTTTTTTGTCATTTGATTCTTACCAAATGATACCGACTACCCCTTGCAAAGCGTAGGTAGCCTCATGAATTAAATTTAAACTAAAGAAATTATTTCCATTGCGGATGAGTTCGCACAATCTTCCAAGCCTCAAGGTGAGAATCAAATTCTTGGGCTCGTATGTGCATTTATATTCACTTATGGCAACCTGAATGGCGTATTTCTCGTTTAAGATTTGTTGGTTGCTCATCGCCTCTTTAAGCAATTTGTCGAACTTGGCACCATTGATTTGGATAATACATTCAATGCCACCTATTCACGAGCTCGTACACTTTGTGGGTTTGTTACCCATTTTTCGTGAAATACGTCGAGGATTTGTAGTCATATCTCACAAGACCCTCGAACCTTGTTCGTGCCTATAGTAACCTAAACACTCGCCAACATCATTTCTTTGTTTTCGGTCCACTCAACCATTTGATTGATAGAAGAAAGTGTAATGTTTGTGTAGAGATTTATATATATTGTATTTGTAAGGTTTTAATTGTAAAATAGTTTTATTTTTTAAATCATAACGGTCACATTTGACCTCCATGATGTAGCTTCAACTACCCTCTAAACAAACTTACCAAGACTACCCCCAAGGGTGGCGGTGATGTACCCAACGAAGATACTTACCCTCCAGCTTGTACATGCAAGCGCCTCCTCCACCTTAACAAGGGTGACGTTTCCCTATAATTTGTATATCTTTTTATTTGTTTTTTTTTTTTTTCGAAATTGATTTTATATTTAGTTTAATTTTTGTTTATTCTAACAAATGTAACATTTGTGTCCCTCCAACTAGATGTAATGTTTGAAAAAATTTAAAAAACTTACAGAGTTTAGTATTGTATGTCGGATTTGAGGAAGATATAGATTGAAAGAGTCATAGGCGGATCTTAGCCTGAGCCAGGGGGTCCATGTCTCCTTCTGTTTTCTCGCTTCGTAGTGTAAATTTTACCGAAAATTTATATGTATCAAGTCCAGCTCCCATTGATGTAATGTTTGATAAAAAATTAAATAAAATACAAAGTTTTGTATTCTATGTTGGATTTTGAGGAAGATATAGATTGAAAGAGTCATAGGCGGATCTTACCAAAAATTTTATATGTATCGAGTCCAGCTCCCATTGATTTTATTAAAAACTAATGTCAAAATCCGCCAATAGAAAAGAGGGGTAGTTTATTTTTTTAAGAGGTAAAATGTCTGCAGGCATCTGTAGAAGAAGAGGTGAACCAAACCTCTGTAGTCTGCAAGAAAAAAGTTGTTTATTTTTTAACGTATGTAGACCTCTAAAATAAACTGGTGGTAGTGTACGAACGGTGGTGGTGTGTGGTAGTGCTGGATGGTGGTGGTGGGTGGTGGACGTGGATGGTGGGTGGTGGTGGTAGACGGTGGTGGGTGGTGGACGGTGGTGACGAATAGGGGTGTTCAGGATTCGTTTCGAATTCGAAAAATTCGAAATTCGTTTAAATTCGATTCGATTATCAAGAATTCGTTTCGATTTTAAGAATTCGAATTCGATTCAATTCGAGTCAAGTAAATCGAATACGAATTTATAATTTCAAATTCGATTCGATTCGAAATTCGAATAAAAATTGTACATTTTTATTTATTATTTTTATATATAATACATATATAACTTTTATTAAGCTATACTATAAATTATTTTCAAAATTATTTCCAAGTATTAAAATTACCCATTACCAAACCCATTACATGACCCATAAGTAAAACCTAAGTATCTATCAATAGATTTCTAACCATAAAAATATTAACTTGTAATGTGGAGTGATTATTCCCGACTTCTCGTTTTGAATTTTAGACTTGTGGTACTTTATTTGAAACTTTTTAATGTGATATCGTGCTTTATGGCTGCTTTAAAATTTATGTTTCATTTTGATAGTTTTTTACATGTTTTAAAGAATCTGCATTAAATCGAATTTATTCGAATTCGATTCGAATTTGAAACTTTAATCGAATACGAATCGAATACGAATTGGGTTTTTTTGTTCGAATACGAATTCGAATCGAATTCGATAGGTTTTAATCGAATTCGAATCGAATACGAATTCAAGGAAAAATAAAAATTATTCGAACAATTCGATTCGAATAATTCAAAAATGCGTTATTCGATTCAATGAACACCCCTAGTGACGAACGTTGATGGTGTTTAACCCTTTGCAGACCTTATAACATCTATGAATTTTATTACGCTGCTAAATGACTAAAGGGCTACAAAGAGTGTTAGTTAGAAATGTAAAATAACTGAACCAGCCCAACTGATTGAAGTCTAGCCCATATATTGTATTTGTGTATTATGAGCCTAAGCCCTAAAGCCCTAAACATGGAGACGTTTCTTGTGTCCATTTTTAATTATTTGAGAGGCCGTCACTTGTCAAAAAGGAGAATTTGTGTTCTAACTTAGAATCTTGCGATCTCGTTTATAAAAGACGAGATCGCAAAAGAACTAAGCCTATATTTATATTTTTGGTCTGGGTATATCATTAAGCTTTTAAAATCAAGGAAAATTAGTCATTCTTCTTGATAAAATTATATCTTTAAATCTTAATATGAAATTATAAAATTTGGACGGTGAATCATGATTATTTTTTGTTGGTTGTCTGCTTTTTTTCTTTTTGGGTGTTTTTGCCTTTTTGGGGCCTATTAACTTTGACCTCTGAAATCCAGAGACGAATACTTTTGTACGCCACATGTGAATTGAACTCACATATTCAGTGCACTGAGGGTTACTGGAAATGAGAATGGGGATATTTAGTTATATATTTATTTTTTAGGGATTAGATATTAAATTGAGATAGCTTAACTTCTTAAAAATGAAAAGTTGTTTCATTTATTTATATATAAGAGAAAGTCTCGATGAATAGAAATCTAAAGTTTTAATATTATATTTATTTTGACTTTTACTGAGAAGCGATAGCGTGCCGCTATCATTGTAAATCGAACGAAAAGCGACGGTGAATAGTAATTTATTTATTTTATCACAAACTATACGAGTGCCTATAACAATATTAAAAGTTCGCATTTTTAATCGTAAACTATACAAGTATCGATACGTGACGAACTGAACCGATTTCAACCGAACACCGGTACCAATATTGGTAGTATCAAAACCGATATTTTTTATGGTTTTCCATTGATATAAAACTCGGGTCAATATCCTTTTCGGCATATCACGACTTTATTTTTTTAGTTTCCTCTTTCAGCTGTTATAACAATTGTCACTATCGGAACAAACTCAACCGATACCAACTGAGTTCCCGCCGCGTAGCGCGAGGAAAACCACTAGTTTAAATAGAAACTGGGCTCGTTACGTTGGACTACATGTTGGGCTAAGACCCATTACAACTTCTCTAATTAATCGATCTTTGGAAAAGAAGACTTAGTCAAAAGAGCTTACCTTCCCGCCCATGACCAAGGCATAAGGATTTATTGTTCCATTAGAGCAACATGCGATGTGACCACACATCCGCATTAAATGCTCCGAAGGGCGCCGATGACTTTTACGGCTCGAGCCTACAGGAGGTGAGTTGTTTGCTTATGAAGAAAGTATACATTAATTGGACAGATCTTAAGAGATCCTGCGGAGGGAACAACCTTCTGAGAATAACCGGGCATTCTTGTTGTCCGGGAAAAGATCTAGTGGTTATTAACTGAGGAAGCGTCACCTCGAGTAAAGGGTCCATTTTATATAAGAGGGAGAGATGATACGAAAAAGTAAGTTATCAAATATACCCTACCTGAAACTAAGAGCTCCATAATATTCCGACCAATTTACTACCCTCATTTACTCTTAAATTTGATCCAAGGCACGAGACTTATTCTCACGCTGGAGCTTGGTCACGGATCTCCCCCAAGCTCTTCGTGACGAGGCTAACGGTGTTCTCTTTTATAGGTCAATTCCAGAAAGCGGCGAATGTCGGTGGATCTACGGTGATAAACACGTCGTCAGTTACTTTGGGATTTGACAGAAACTATAATTATTAAAAATCTATGACAAAGATTGTGGACGAATTTAAATTAAAATAACGGCTTGAAAAGGATTAATATTATAATGTACAACATATATTACATCCGGTACTAACATGTTACTTCATGTAACATCCTTTGTTACGTGCGTGTAGATGTGACAATCACAACCAATTCTTTGAGAAATGAGTTGATTTCGGTAGCAAAATTTGCATATGATTTTGCTTTGGTCAAATCAAATTACATAACAGGTTAAAACAGATTATAAAAACCAAACTAAAGCATGTCTAAATGAATGAGCGCCACTCACGACTATTGCTTCTCGACACCACCTACTCGTCTTGCCGCCACCATCGCCTTTTCCACCACCTCCGACACTCCACCACCACCAACATTACTGTTGCCTCCACCCGTCACCACTAGCCACCAGATATATGAGTGAACCAAATTTGATAAAAAAATTTTCCTAAAACAACTTATTGATCATTCCATACCCATTTTGTTTAGACCTCATTTTGTTCCAAACCAAATTAATACTTTATAACGACGCGTTTTGACTCAAACTCATTTTTGCTCGTAACACTTTTAGACCCATTACTCAGATTTGTTATCTTACCTTGCTTACGTGCGCAATATTTTTAATCATCTACCATCACATATTTTTCTATAGTAATCATTTCTTAACCGTGAGAAAGGCAAACATTAATAAATTACAATCTTATTCCATCAAAATTTATAGAGTAAAATGCACGGATAGTCCCTGTGGTTTGGTGAAATTTCACCTTTAGTCTCCAACTTTTCAGAATTACACTCTTAGTCCCTGTGGTTTGACAAGTTGTTACTCGGATAGTCTCTAAAGCGGATGAAGGTTACTCGGATAGTCCCTGTGGTTTGACAAGTTGTTACTCGGATAGTCCTTGTCATTTCACACCCACTTAACCAGAAAAACTAACACCTATCCGCTTTGGGGACTATCCGAATAACAACTTGTCAGATCACAGAGACTAAAAGTGTAATTTTAAAAAATTAGTGACTAAAGTTTAAATTTCATTAAACCACAGGAACTATCCGTGCATTTTACTCAAAATTATTATTTACATATACTTTTGACTATATGAAGATATTTTGGCTATATGAAGATATTTTTGGTGATTATGTAAGGGATTGGTCAATATGTATTGTACAAATGTTTGGTGATGAATGTGATTGGAATTTGCTGTAAAAATAAATAAAAAAACAATGAACTTATGACACGTCACATTTTTAATTCAACACACATTGTCACAATCACAATCACAATTACCCTCCACCTTCTTTTCCCACTCACATCACAAACCCATTTTCGTCATTTGACACACCAACATGTTTCATACTTATATAAAAACCACCCAACATACAAACATTCTAAAGAGAGAAACATATACTTTTAGAGAGAGAGAGAGAGTATAGTCATGAGGACAACCAATCATCTAATCGGTATGTTGAACTTCCTCACTTTCTTGCTATCGATTCCGATTCTTGGCGGCGGAATATGGCTGAGCACGCGCGCAAACAACACCGACTGCATGAGGTTATGTTAGCCGAGTTTATTATCTAGTAAAGTTATTACTATTATTTGTTTTATCACTTATCTTTATGTTTGTTGTCTAGTTATTACTTTTATCTATGGTTATATTAGCATAATAATTAACGTTTTACTATAATCTTTAATCTTTAGTCGTTTAGATTATCATTACTTAGTTTGAGGGGCATGTTAGCGATATATATTTAGATAGAGTTAATTACTGTTTTCATCTCTGTGGTTCGTCAAAAATCACTATTTCAGCCCATTAGTTTAAAAATTACGATTTCAGTCCCTATGGTTTCATTTTCATAACCATTTCAGTCCCTGTGGTTTCACTTTCGTAGCCATTTCAATCCATTATTCTGTTAAGTACAGGGACTGAAATGGTTACGAGGTGGCCTGTAATGGTTACGAAAATGAAACCACATGGACTGAAATTGCAATTTTTAAACTAATGAACTGAAAAGTGATTTTTGACAAACCACATGGACGAAAACAGTAATTAACTCATTTACATATAATATATTAGTTAGGATTTACCGTAAATATATTTACGATAGACAAATAACTTAATTAACTTTTCTTTGTGATTACTTTTGTTGTACTTTTTATATAGATAGTTAATAAATTTATTGTACTTTTTATATATATAGTTAATTAATAATACACGATGGGATATATAATTGATAAATATTTTATTATTTTACAGGTTTCTCCAATGGCCGGTGATCGTTATCGGAGTGGCAATCATGATAGTTTCAATAGCCGGGTTTGCGGGCGCGTGTTACCGGAACACTCTCCTAATGTACCTATACCTTTGGGTCATGTTTCTCATCATTGTTGTGCTAATCGGGTTTGTGATATTTGCCTATGTGGTAACGGACAAAGGGTCGGGTCGGTCCGTCCCAAACCGGGCTTACAAGGACTATTATTTACCCGACTATTCGGGTTGGTTGAAGGATCGGGTCGCGAGTGATGAATATTGGAGGAAGATAAGTTCTTGCATCCGTGATTCGGGTGCTTGTAGCAACTCGGGTCGGGTCGTTGGTGGGTATCCGGAGTCGGCTGAGATGTATTACTTGCGGAAGCTTAGTTCTATTGAGGTTAGTGACTTTTAATTTGACACGTGGCATAGTCTTATTGGAACAACAAATTGGTTAAAACTAAAGTTTTTACTTTTTAATGACACCCAATTGGTGACACACGTTTAGTGACCTTTGGATGTTGACAAGAGATTTTTCGGTTATATTATGCAAATAAAAAATGATTTGAGTCATTTTCCATGCTTAGTAGTGGTTGGGTGAAATTGTTAGGATATTTCCAAAACCTAATCTTAGGGTGCACGGTATGGAGTTGGGAACGAAACAAGGCGGTGTTTCCAACAGGGAACACCGTGCTTTTCCGTTTCATACTATTAAAAAAGTTTGGGATTGGAGAGTACTCTCGATTTGGGGAGTATGGGGAAAATTGATGTGATATTTGAGATGTTTAAGGAAATTTTGGTGTATAGCTTTTAACCGTATAGAATGAGGACACTTGGACTTGAACACGAACCCAAATCCAAACCTGATAGAGCCACGCGGACACTCATGGGATATCTTTCACTTTTTGTAGGTGTCCAATCAGTTTAGGGTTTTTGGGTTTACGGGTGTCCCAACCAAATTCTGGGGAGCGGGTTTCAATCTGATAGTGGTGACACAATGGTTAAAATTCTGCTATAAAATAAATCCTTATTAATGATTTTACTTAGTATTTTAAAAACTTAATGTTATATCGTACATGAGAGTGTATAAATGAGAGAAAATATAACACTGTGTCATATTTAGGGGCTGTTTGGTAACATCTGAATGGTTAAGTGCTGAAACAATAAGAGGTCTGAACCATTAAATGTTGAACCAGTAAAAGGTCTAAAAGATCTGAACCACTAAGAGCCTGTATAATGCTTAACCGTTCCGAGGCAAATGTCTGACCAATTCAGATTAAATGTCTTAACCATTCAGACTCTGTATAAATCTTAACAATTCAGAGACAAAATGTCTAATAGGTCTAAACCATTAAGAGCCTCATTAAAAGGTAAACAATACGAGTGTGTAAATGATAGAAAAATAAAACTCTATTGTGGGTATTTAGAATTTAGATGGAATTTTGATGGTGTGTCGTCATTCTAAACATATATATTATAAAATTGTTGGATTTTGTTTTGTTGTTATTTTTAAATGTGTAATTAGAAACACGTATGCCTTGTAAATTGTAAGGTGTTTGTTGTGAAATTTCTTGTGGGCGGTGTGGGTGTTGACTATAGAAGATACCTCATGATAGGGGTCACTAATGACAAAGAAAAATCGTTTTTAAAAGGAAAAGAAAGAGTATAAATAATGATATATGTTTTTAAAGGGTTAATATAACATATACTTTTATAATATTGTTTAAGTAAATAGGTTATTATGATTAACTGATTATTATTAAGTTATTAAAGGGTGAAGCAGATAAGTTTAAATAAAAAGCTTGGAATTGTTTATTCAAACCCTTTTTTATGATTAATAGGTGAATTTAATAAACATTTCTAACTTCTTCATATACGGTAAACAAAACTAAAAGAAGTAAATTTAAAACACTATCTTATGCATCCCATTTTGTTTCAAACCTTTAAATAATTTTGAATATATAAAGAAAAAAACTTTTATGGTTTAAATAAGCAACCCCAAACACCCGTAACTTGCTAAAACCAATAAAGGAACCTCGTGGTTGGTTGGAGGATCGGGTTAGCGTCACCCTATCCCAACATGACTCATGTAGTTATTTGTGTACAAAATTTAAACCAAGCGCGCTTGAACAATGTAATTTGGATACAACCTCGATAACCCGATTTTGTAAGCAACTAATTTGTGTATTTATTTATATTGAATGTTTTCTTTTATTATTATCTTTTTTCTTTTAGCCTTCTTTGTCCCTCTTTCCAATTTCAAGCCACAACCACACAATGATATCATTTTGATATCAATTATGATAGGGATGATGTTGAAATATTTTGTTTAATCTAGTTGGTGAATGGGTCCATGGACCCTTGTAGCTTCATCTAGAGCCCTAGAGTTTTTTAGTGGTTGGGTAAGAGAAGGGTAATGGGTCCATGTTAGGCACCATACATTATTTAGTAGGCAATTGATAGCTATGTAATTCAAATCCATGATAATGAATATTAAATATGTCAATTTATATATAGTGTTAAATTTGTATAACTATATGTGCGGTGTTAAATATGTGTACACACCCACACACACATAATAAAATGTGATAGATACAATAGTCGTAAACGAAGCAAACGTTAACTGTCTGAAGGGAAGTTTGTTTTCGTTCATTTATTTATTATGTAAATATTTATCAAGTTAAATGAATAAACATAAACAAGCTTGCTACTCGATCGTTCGATGGCAGATCTAGGAATTTTTTTTCAGGGGGTTCCTTTTGGTATATTCTCACTATTTTTTTTCCTCATATAAGGTTTCCACTATTTTTTTCTAAACAGAGGAGGTTCCTGTGAACCCAGGAAACCCCCCCCCCCTGGATCCGTCACTGGTTTGTTTACGTTTTGGTAAATTGTTCTTTCATGTACATTTGCTTTTGTATAAATCAACATAAATACATGATAAACTACTTTTTTCGGATAATCTTTTTATTTCATGTAAGTTCCTTCTTTATGTTTGTTTGTCTAATAAATGAACGAGCACACCTATATCTTAGCTAACAAACATGAACATATTATATTACATAGGAAGTTCATTCTTTATGTTTGTTTGTCTAATACATGAACGAGCACACGAATATCTTAGCTAACAAACATGAACATATATATTAGCTTAAATAAACGGATTTTCTTGTGCTAGTTCACTTAAAAGTTAATGAAATTGTATTCGTGTTTATTCGACTCGTTTACAACCCACAATAACCAGAAAAATCACTTAAATGAGCAAATCACAAACAATAAATAATTCATTCTACTTGATTTTTTATTTTATGACTATCGCAGTCAGGATGTTGCAAGCCGCCATCAGAATGTGGGTTCACGTATGTGAACGAAACCACATGGAACCCGGTTAGTTCCGGTATGATGGTGAACAACCGTGACTGCATCAGATGGAGCAACGACCAAGAACAACGGTGCTACAACTGTAACTCATGCAAGGCCGGAGTGCTAGCTAGTTTAAGGAAGAGTTGGAGAAAGGTTTCGGTTATCAACATTGTTGTTCTCATCATCCTAATAATTGTCTATGTTGTTGCTTGTGCGGCTTTTAGAAACAACAGGAGGATGGATAACCATGAACAATACGGAGAGACCCGTATGGAGAAATCTCGGCCCAGTTGGATACGGTTTTAATCACACCAAGTGGAATACTGTAACTATGAGGTGGTGGTCTATTGGCAAAGGCAGAGCTTTAAACACCTTAGAAAGGGAGGTCTTGGGTTCAAGTCCAACAGACGACAGGAATAAAAGAAATTCGCCGTTCAAAAAAAAAAGTGGAATACTGTAATCATTTTCTTTGCTCGGGTTTTGGTTTTGGTTTGCGAAAGCGGCGGTGTTTGGGATGGTTAAGAGTCGGAACACAAAACGTACATATGATACGTATATTGTTTGGATATTTCTTTGTAATGTTTCATGCTTGTCTGAAATTTAAAGTCTATTTAAAAGATTTTGTAGATTTTGTGAAGTAACAGTCATAAAAAATGCCAGATTTTAGAAGAAACTGATGCAGGAGCATGCATATCTTTTATTTGTTTAAAATTCAAATTTCCAATTTTATCTTCTTAATTGTTTAGTATAAATAGGGCATCTAGGGTTTATTGGTTTTCAGTTTTTGATTGATTTTTAATGATAAGAACTTTGTTCTTGAACCCTTTGGTTCGTTTTATAGTCTTTGATTAATCAAGTGATCTTGAGCCATTTGATTGCACGCGAAACTGCAACAGGTGGTATCAGAGCTATGGTTTATCAAATGGCTCAACGTGGAGGCGAGTGTTTTCTTGTTCGAAGAGTCGCCGACCGAGGCATCGATAAGAGCATTGGTGATTCACGTGTTCGTGGAGATCGATTAAACTATGACCGTAGATCCGCCGGCCGAGGCAACGAGATCAGTCATCGTGATCCACGAGATATTATTAAGATCGAAAAACTCAGAAAACGAGTTCGAGATCTTGAAGAGATCAGGCGGCTTCGTCAAAGAGTCCGAGATCTTGAAGAGATCAGGTGGCTCCGTCAACGAGTCCGAGATCTTGAATTACAACGGGAGATGCGCGTTAAGGAAACTGAATCGGGAACTATCGTCTGGGACGATGAGAACGAGGAAGAGGAGCATCCTTTCTGCCATCCCCACCCCCGAATCCTTAAACCACTTGGTCAAGATTGTTTATCTGAAGAAGAACCAATATTCGATGAAGACGGGATTGAACCCGATGAGAAGGAATGTTTGCTTGTGCGGGAGGTTCTTAGCGGGATTAGTGCTCAAGGAGCTGAACCCATATATGAGGTTTTAAGAGGAAAAAATGATATCGATAGGGATTTGTCAATGAATACGGTGGCTCATGGTGGTGATAAAATATTAGAAGCTCCATTATTTCGGTTGTCAATTACGAAATCAAAGGTATTATCTCCTAAGTATATGGAAATTCAAAATAGAATTGATTTTAAAATTGGTGGAAAGTCAATAATGGATTTTATTGATAAGCATCCCTTAAACGACAAGGATGTCATAATGTCACCATTACATGTTGGGTCTACACATGGCTTGCAAAGATATATTGGAAATTTTGAAAAAAATATTGCCATGCATGTTAGGAATGTTCCTGTCCAACAAAGTCCATCCTTTATTGGGCCTCTAAAAATGTATGAAAGTATTTCAAATTTGGTTACTAAGACCATGAACTTTCTTAAAGTGAATAATAGAGGCCCTCATGGATTCGTTGATGACAATCAAACCTCACAAAACAAACCAAAGGATGGGTCTTGCGACTCTGGTGTTCATCATGCGAAAAACAGAGATGGCCCACACATAGATAAAAATTATGGACCACGATTTGAGTTCATTTGGAGCCAGACTTTGGTAGTTCACAGGATGTTTGAGGGGGAAAAGTCGATATTGAACAAAAGACATTCCCATGCCCCATTCGGCCCAAGTAGTTCAGGTCAAGAACTAGGCGAGACGAATCGTGGAGTAGAATTATTTGGATGGTTTGTGATAATTATAAATAAGAATCGGGTTGACGTTCCTTTTGATCCGGGTGTCTTTGGTCCGAAGTCAAAACTCGAGGACGAGTTTTTTTCGAAGAGGGGGAGTATGATGCAGGAGCATGCATATCTTTTATTTGTTTAAAATTCAAATTTCCAATTTTATCTTCTTAATTGTTTAGTATAAATAGGGCATCTAGGGTTTATTGGTTTTCAGTTTTTGATTGATTTTTAATGATAAGAACTTTGTTCTTGAACCCTTTGGTTCGTTTTATAGTCTTTGATTAATCAAGTGATCTTGAGCCATTTGATTGCACGCGAAACTGCATCAGAAACAATGTCTACTTTCTTCATAAGAGTAAAAAAAACTTTGAAGATATTAAAACTAAATGAGACATACAACAAACAGAAGCTTCTTTTGGCTTAAAAATGAAGTGAACTGAACTGAACCGTACTGTCAAACCGTTAAAACCGGACTGTATACATTTAGGCGGTTCAGTCAAACCGTTTTTTACAGATCATGAACACCCCCATACATAACCGTACCCATTATTAAATGAAACGGATTGACCAAAAAACAACGATTGTATTCAACATGAAAGCGCATCAAGTCATACTCAAGACTTGCATGTTCGAATAAGATTTCGTCATCATGACGGAGTACACAACTCCATAATATTTCCTCAAAACACCCAAACAAATAAAAATTTAGAGCATCTGTGTCGCTTTTGCTTTATTTCGGTATTATGCTAAAACAAAATGAAATTGATTCACCTGAGAAAATCAATAACCCCAGTAATCATTTCTGATTTCATCATCAAACTTCTGCTTCAACTCTGGGTGCTTCTCAAAGTACTCATCGGCAGTCATCGTGCTAAGCTTTTTCTGTTATTGCAACACAACAATCAGTTTCATCGTAGGTCAAACAAAAATATATATCTAAAAAAACCAGGTCAAACTAACTGAAAGGGGTCCCGGGTCAACGCAATCAGCACGTCTCGTATGGACACGTGAGTATTATTATTATTGTTACCTTCAGCTCTTGGACGTCAGCAATTTCTTTCTCTAATCTTTCAGATTCCTTAAGAGATTTCTGTTCAGCTTCTTTCAGTTCCACCAACTGTCATTACAAAACGACAAATAATTAAAAGATTAAAAAAAAGGATTCCACGCCGCCCAAACACAAATTGATACGTAACAATAATCTTTATTTTCCTTGCACACATTCATCTAAAATATAAAATGTAAAATGCCATTTTCGTCTCTGAGGTTTGGCCAGTTTTGCGACTTTCATCTAAAGGTTCGTTTTTTCCGCATCTGGATCCAAAAGGTTTGAAATCTTGTCATTTTCATCCGACTCGTTAACTCCATTCATTTTTCTCCGTTAAGTCAGGGGTATTTTCGTCTTTTTGTCAAATTAAAGGCAATTCGGACTTTTTCAGGGGTATTTGGTCTTTTTACATAAAAGATCGAATTGCCCCTTAAGTTAGCAAAAAAAGACGGAAATACCCTTGACTTAATGTAGAAAATGAATGGAGTCTACAAGCCAGATGAAAATGGCAAGATTTCAAACCTTTTGGATCCATATGTGGAAAAAAAACCCTTTAGATGAAAGTCGTAAAACTGGCCAGACCTCAGGAACGAAAATGGCATTTTACATTTTGATTTTGTTCATGTAAGTCAAGCTAGAACTTTTGTTAAAAAAGTATTCGGGTGTTCGTTTCTTTTGTCAACATAACAAATAGTTGCATTCATACCACATCAATATATTTCTCATGTATAAATAGCTGGTCATACAGAAAACAGAAAAATATATATATATATATATATATAATAAAAAGGCTAAATTAGTACAACTACGTGTCTTATATGATTTCTTACCAGTGCATCAAACTTGGGTTTGTACTCGGGAGTAGTCTTATCAACAAACTTTGGGATTTCAACACCTGTACAAGGAATGGGATCATGAATGTAAATATCAGGTATTTAATCAGTTTAAAATCAGAAACAGCAAAATCTCAACTGCTTGCAAACCAACTGTATAAATATAGGCTGCCATTTTGTTTACCTAATCGTCAATCATCACATTCATTTTATTTCTGGCAAGATAACATGTAACACATAATTCCACTCTGTTTAACATATACGTAAAGAAGTATACATGTTATATTACGTTGGAGAAAGACGTACTATCGTAGTATTCTTTGTAAGAATCAACTATACGAGATCCAAGCCCTTTTCTGTAGTATTCCCAGTCAATAGGTTCTGGTTCCTGTATTATCCAAAAAAATCACCTCGATTAAAATATATAGATTCTAATCATAAAGATAACAACTTTATGTGATGTAAAAGTATAAAATAAGGACAGTAGATATCAAGAGCCTAATGTCTTAGATAAGATAATTTCAGAAATACAACAGTAAATAATTATCAACATACTCTTGTCTTAAGTGTCTGTGGCACTTGCAACAAATGATCAAAACCAAAAAATTGCATAAAGCCATCAACTTATCACCAATTTTGTCAAATACTCGTTGACTTATCCACAAATAAATAAAACTGCTTAATATAACATTGTCCCATATAATCAATCCCATTACTAAAGAGTTATAAATTCATAATTTCAAACTTGGTTTAAAAAAGCGAGCTTTAAGCGCGCTTAAAGCGTGAAGCGATGAAGCGTTTGGAATAACGCTTTTTTTGGTGTGAAGCGTCACAACATGTGAAGCGTTTTGAGGCGAGCTTTAAGCGCGAAGCGACCTTGGTATGAGGTATTAGACTGAATATTAATACAGCTGGCGCTAATTGTATTACCTTAATTAGATTAGGTCTAGAATATCTATATATATCTTGTCCTACATTGTATCATTCACACAATTACAATTACAATCAATATACAATTGATACCAATCTTTATGATCAGGGCATCTCTTTCCAAGGCGAAACCAGTTCCTTCGCCATGCACCACTACTGCTCCTCTCTCTCTTGGTGACAGCTCTCCTTTTGATGATCCTGTTAGATACAGACAAATGGTGGGGGCACTACAGTATGTTACTTTGTCACGTCCTGATATTACTTTTGCAGTTAACAAGGTCTGCCAATTTATGCACGCTCCCACTGAAAATCATTGGTCCGCAGTTAAACGTATTTTGAGATATCTTCATGGAACTGCCGATCAGGGTCTTGTCATTACCCAATCTGCATCCTCTATTTTGCATGCCTACACGGATGTTCATTTCAATACCTTGAGTGCCTACTCCGATGCTGATTGGGCAGGTTGCCCTGATGACCGTCGTTCCACAGGGGGCTATGCTATCTATCTTGGATCAAATCTCATCTCCTGGTCTGCAAGAAAACAAAAGACTGTCTCGAGGTCATCTACAGAATCGGAGTACAAAGCCATGGCTGATACGGTGGCAGAATTAACGTGGCTTGAAACATTACTGGCAGAACTTCAAGTTCCCATGCATTCTGTTCCAAACTTATGGTGTGACAATTTGGGGGCAACATACTTATCCGCTAATCCTGTCTTTCATGCTAGAACAAAGCACGTTGAAGTTGACTTTCACTTCGTTCGTGAAAAGGTTGCTCAAGGAAAACTATGTGTTCAACATATCTCTACAAATGATCAAATAGCTGACGTCTTCACAAAGCCGCTGCCATCAGACCGCTTTCTCTTTCTGAAGTCCAAGCTAAGAGTCGGTCCCCGGCCTTAGCTTGCGGGGGAATATTAGACTGAATATTAATACAGCTGGCGCTAATTGTATTACCTTAATTAGATTAGGTCTAGAATATCTATATATATCTTGTCCTACATTGTATCATTCACACAATTACAATTACAATCAATATACAATTGATACCAATCTTTATGAGGCGACGCTTCAGCCCAATTAGATGCAAAAAACGACGCTTCAGCATAGGTTTAAATGTTTATGTTTTTAGAAAACAAAAGGTAACATTAAAAACGACGAATCGTGCGTGCAAAAAACTGCCTCACGCTAGCCCGGGTTTTCGGAGCTGCATTCGTTTGGAATAAAAACTCATTTATGTTTATGTTTTACGTGTGTTTCGACTTTAATTTATGTTTTAACTATGTTTTTTATGTGTTAAGTGTGTTTTTTAATCATGTTTTTGTGTTTATTATTGATTAACAAGTAGAATAGGTCATATTGATGTGTACAATATTTTTTTTATTTTGAGCGCTTCGAATACGTGAAGCTCTCGCTTCGCGCTTCAAGCTTCGCTTAAAGCTTTTGGAACCAAAACGCTTCGGAGCGCCTCGCGCTTTTTTAAACCAAGATTTCAAAATCACAAGCCATAATCCTAAAGTTCTCTGCAACAGGCCTAACTGGCATGCTTTAGACTCATAGAAACCCCAGCTATCTAACCAAATACACATTGTATCACTCAACATGTCAACAACAATTGCTTTTAGCAGTCCAAGACAAAAATTCACGAGTTCTAAAATAAACGATAGGAGTCCAGAACTCCAGATTCTCAGTCTTATAGATAAATAGAGATGAAAACTCCATATAAAGAAAAATTCCCATCTCATTACTACTTACAAATTAAAAAACTCCATATAAAAAAAATTCTCATCTCATTACTACAATACTACTTACAAATTAATGATGTACAAATTTAAACAAATATACTATCATTTCAGTATCAGACCTAATCCAAACTTTTTGTGTTCAAAGAAACCCTAACTATGTAATCGAACTTAGATCCGTTTCGCTCACCGCTCAACATACTAACACCAATAGATTCAAACCTAAATATCAATTCAGTACGAAACCTTATCCGAATGTTATGGACTTATGGATTCACAAAAACCCTAACTATCTAATCAATCGTAAATACGCATCGCTCAACGCATTAACATCAACAGATTCAAACCTAAAAGAATCATTTCGGTAGAAAACCTAATCCGAATGTTTTGGGTTCACAAAAATCCCTAACTATCCAATCAAATGTAGATCCGCATCGTTTAACGCATAGAGATAAACCTAATAATCAATTCAGTATGAAACCTTAATCCGAATGTTTTGGATTCATAAAATAAAACCTTAACTAACTAATTAATCGTAGATCCGAATCGCTCAAACGCATCAACATCAACAGATTCAATACGTACACAAACAAATCAATAGAATCGGAGAAATACGAGCGATTGATAAGGATACCTGACTAAATTTGGTCTGGAGAGTTGAGTTGACCTCCTCAAAAGCACGACGGAGTGAAGAAAACTCCTTGCGAGCCTCATCGGAGACGATCATCTTCGCCATACCATCCCAATCGATTGATTTTGATGCCTTGAATGCAACATCCACTACTTTCTTACCTGCACCGCTCATTTTCGATCGATTGGATGAATATCGCCGATTGCAAACCCTGCAAGTTCTTTTTAATTTGGGGGTAACCTGATCTAGGGTTTCAAAGTGATTATTGATACCGTAAAAAGAAAAGAAAAAGATAATTAATTTGATAATATCAGAATTGTCACTCTTGTGCGAACTTAATTAAGCATGTTATTTTTAAAACACACACGTTTTAATACATAATTATGTATGTTATTTGCATAGGAGATGGTTCAAATGAAAACCACTTTTATTGTGAAAACTCGAAAACTAATTAAAAAATGCATAAAAAACACACAAAAAAAATTTTTTTTTTCAATTTCTTTTATAAAAATCGCTAGTTTTTATATATAAAAAAAAAAATTTTCAAAAAAAAAAAAAAAAAAATTTGTGTAGTGCACATGTGTAATAATACACATGTGTAGTACACATATGTGCAGTATTACACATGTGCACTACACAATTTTTTTTTTTTTTTTGAAAATTTTTTTTTATATTAAAAAACCTGCGAAATTTGGATTGCAAAAAAAAAAATTTTAAAAAAAAATTTTTTGTATGTTTTTTTGGCTTTTTTTAATTAGTTTTCGAGTTTTCACAATAACTCGTGGTTTTCATTTGAACCTTCCCCTATTTGCATAATTATATATGGGTTGGGTTAAACCATAAGTGTTATTTACATAATTAAGCATGTTATTTTGGTGGTCTTATACCGTCGCATATTAAGAGTCTTTTGTATTTTAAACTTTCACATATATGTTTTTTTTTACTGGTATCAGTTTGGAACATTATACGCACTCGATATAACTACTACAGGCACTCCCTTAATGCCCCAAAAAGCCCTATATGCCACATGTCGCTTATATGATATGAAGTTCAAAACTGGTGTGGTATAATGTCTCATAATGCCCCCCCAACAATGATTACCCAAATGTTATCTTTTTAGAAAATAAAACAAATAATATTATGATGGATGAGTTGGAACTTTCTTATTGGTCATTTGAAAATGGAGGCGTTTTCATAAACACGTTTGAACTTTTCTTGATCGAATCACACCACAGAGGGCGGTGTACGGGGCATTATGGGACTTCAAGCCCACTTCACCTTCCCACTACACATGGTCTAAGAGATGTGTACTAGATATCGACACATGTTTTACATTTATCGGAAACCATATCAATGTTCCCAGGCTGATTTGGTTAGGTTCGTCATGGTACCGTTATACCATGTCAATGTTCCGGGCTGATTTGGTTAGGTTCGTCATGGTATCGTTATCACATCGGCACTCGTTGCTTGCGATACCAAACACCGCCACAGATCATTGTTGCAACAATTTGCGATTCGCAACTTTATAATTGTTTCACTTTAAACAAATATCGGAAATTATATCAATCTTTCCAGGCTGATTTGGTTAGGTTCGTCATGGTACCATTATACCATATCAATGTTCCGGGCTGATTTGGTTAGGTTCGTCATGGTACCGTTATCATATCGACACTTGGTGCTTGCGATACCAAACACCGCCACAGATCATTGTTGCAACAGTTTGCGATTCACAACTTTATAATTGTTTCACTTTAAACAAACACAAAAACAGATGTCATAAGAAAACCTAACAGTAATCCCAATAAAACTTAGTATTAAAGGTTACAAATACAATGATAAACATCAAACTAAAAAGTTTCAGGAAAAAAAAAACATGAACGATCACAACCGTCCGATATAAGCAAAACTCGAGGTTTGAATCCAATGGCCCTGATCATAATCTGAGACTTGTTGCATTTAAATCTTGTTGAATGCAACAATATCACAGCTCTGCACGTACTCATTAATCGGCTCAGCTGTAAGACGCTCTTCAATAAGATCATCAACAGAAACAAGATCATCAACGATCGTCAACATAATTGTCATCTTCTTTATCCCATAACCGACTGGAACAAGTTTTGCTACATATTCAAACCACAAGAACACCGTTAGTCGCGTCATATATAAGGTTAAGTTATTGTACAAATGGGTATTAAGATACAAATTGGCTTAACGTGTGAAGTTAAGGAAGGATTTTCTTTAAAAAAAAATCCCATCTTATTAATCATGTATTTTAGTCGCAAAAACTAAAAAATCGTGATTTTATACTGGTAGATAAGTACTCTACATATAATTATATTGTAGAGTAAATATAACTACTCTACAAAAATTACATAATTACTTTACTAGTGTAAAATCACGAATTTTTCTTTTTTTTACATTTTTCAATGAGTAAATTACGATTTTGGCCCCTGTGGTTATATCACTTTTACCCTTTTAACCCAAAAAAGAATTTTTTAACATCTAAGCCCCCAACGTCTTTTTTTCTAACCCTTTTGGCCCCTACCGTCTTTTTTTCTAATCCTTTTGGCCCCTACCGTCTTTTTTTCTAATCCTTTTGGCCCCTAACATTTAATGGATGGGGTTAGTGTTAGGAATTAAAAGGGTTAGAAAAAAAGACGTCGGGGGCTCAGATGTTAAAAAATTCTTTTTGGGCTAAAAGGGTAAAAGTGATATAACCACGGGGCCAAAATCATAATTTACTCTTTTTCAATTAAACAACATACTTAAGTAGATGGTAAAAATTCAAAAACAAAAAAATAAAAAAAAACTTCCTTCACTTCTCATGTTAAGTCTATTTTGTATGTTAAGACCCATTTGTATTTGATCCTTACACCATATATATAATATATAATATCTTATAAATGCAAAACAAAAGTAGCAAACCATACATGCTCCCCATAGAAGCCCAGGTAGCTCAACACTACGAACAGCCTCCTCTAGCTTCTTCATGTCGGTCTCATCATCCCATGGCTTTACGTCCATCAAAACCGATGATTTCCCACCTACAAACAATAATTTATACATGTTTTTATATGAGTAACATAAGAACAAATAACTCTTGTTTGAAGCAGCTCATTCAATGATACAATGGTGCTAAAATTTATATTTTAAGTATCCAACAAACGCACTTTCTTTCTTCTTTGTGGATGCTTTTGCTTGATCCCTCTCTTCTGCTGCTTTCTTTTCCTCTTCTGTCTCGTCACCGAACAGATCAAGATCGTCGTCATCTTCATCAGCCGCAGCTGCAGGTGCAGCTTCCTGAAACATACACATGCACCAAAACCGTTTAGTTTAAAGATGATAAAAAAGATGACGAAGCTGAACCAAAAATACAGTTTTGCCGGTTAATGCACGTCTAAAGACGAAAATATAAATGCTTGTTGTTGAGTAACTCTAAATTTTAACAGTTAATGATAAGCATATCCATTAAAAAACATCATGATCTATGCAGCTAATGCGGTAAAATATCGGATATCGGTCCTTGACCGATATTTGAAATATAGGTTATCTCGGTGAGATATCGGTGGGATATCGGTAATTTTAATATAATGCAGAATTTATATATATAGCAATTTAACACCAATAATTCAGTGATATATCAGTGATATATCGGTTATATCAGTCAAATATCGGTGATATATCGGTTATATCGGTCAAATATCGGTGATATATCGGTTATATCGGTCAAATATCGGTGATATATCGGTTATATCCATAGTCACCTAATTCGCGGTTCGCTCCGGTACGGGTACGCGGTTCGGGTTCGCAATTCGCTAGATGGGACGAATTCGGTACGGAGGGGGGTAGGTTCATTTCGGTACGATCCGGTACGGTGTACCATTGAGTCTGGTTCGGTGTAAACAAATTAAAACAAAAATTACTAAATTCATAAATCCAAATAACCAAAATCCAATATTTGGTAATAGAAAACATAAAAAAAGTTCTAATATTCTAAACAGTTAACCAAATTATACACCTATCTTTTATGCTGAATCAAATTATACAACTAAAACCAAATTACTTATCTTTTATGCCAAATCAAAACAGTTAACCAAACTGCTGTTTTATACTTTCATGTGCTACAAAGGACAACCAAAAGTCTAAAACAGTTAACCAAATTATATACAGCATAAATCACCCGCTGAGATACACAAACAGCATAAATAACCAAATTTATACATGATTTTGAAAACGAATTGCTGTGAATTAATTTTGGAAACTGAGTATTATGGAAAGGAATTGTTGTGAATTGATTTTGGAAACTAAGTATTAGGGAAACGAATTGACTGGTTGCCTGATTATACGGTATTCTCTGTTTTCCCGCCAAAAAAAAACCCTAAATTCGCAATCTTTAATTCGATTTCCAAAATTAAGGTACGTATCTAAAACGAACGCTAAATCGAACCCCAAAGCGAATTGAACAAACGAATTGCTTAATCAGATCGACGAATGGAAACCCTAAATTCGCGAATTGGAAGCGTACCAGTTCGTATGCGTATTCCGTACCATACGAAACGTACCAATTCGAAAAACGCGTGATTCCCAGCGAATTAGGTGACTATGGTTATATCAGTCAAATATCGGTGATATATCGGTCAAATATCGGTGATATATCGGTCAATATCGCCGATAATATCGGTACCGATATTTTGACCGATATTTGACACCGATATTTTACTAAGGGACCGATATGACCGATATAACCGATATATCACCGATATTAACTGCATAGATCATAATATCACAAAACGAGTGAAACGTACCTTGACGGGAGCAGCATCTGCAGATGGAGTTTGAGCAGAGATTCCAACACCAGCAGCTTTGCCAGGGAAACTACATAAATTAATTGTGTAAAGTGAGTACGAAATGTAAATTAATTCGGTTGAAAAAAATCTAATGAAAGCCGTGATCTTTTTTTCGTTTTTTGAGAGGTGATATATAGGAAATACATGTGTGCATGTTGTTGTTAATACATGACAACCAAACATGTTCTATTTCATTCCTTCAAAACCATAGTTGTTAAAAGCCATCGCCTCTTGCGCCTAGGCCCATTTTTCAGGCGAGGCGAGCCAGTTGCGCTTCAAGTCGAGGGAACTGCGCTTTAACTCTCCAGGTGATGGTTTAGGCGCACATTCCGGCAAGATTCCTAGATTCCGGAGAGTTTCCGGCTAAATTCCGACAAGATTCTAGCCAAATTTCTACTTTAATCAAGGAAAACTACTTTTCTACACTAATACACAAATATTTTGGTACTAATTAGATGATATAAAGTGTTACATAATAGACTTTGTTTATTTTATTTGAAGAATAATATTCTTTTTCTAATACATAATATATTCTTTAAATTTTTTCATTCTGCGCTTTATTTTTCTCAGGCCTTCGCCTTTTTTGCGCTTTGCGCCTAGGCCCTAGGCGAGGCCTATGCGCCTTGAGTGCGCCTAGTGCCTTTAATAACTGTTAGAAACAATCCATTCTATTCCGCACCGAGTGATATAACTGAATTAACCGAAACCGACATTAAAACCAATCTTTATAATTTTTATTTATACAAAAAAACATGTTATGTCAGAAAGGTTTTGGTACAACCTTTTATATCCGTAATAGGCAACTAATCGTTAGGCGGTCAACATCGACCAAAAGCGATGAAATTTCAGTCAAAATTAACCAATTTTTTTGTCAAAATCATTGAAGTTTTTGAAAAATTATACTTACTAATCCAATCCCATTAATATATACAAGATTGAAAAACTACATACAAAATTCCAATCCAAATAATCCCTGTTAATCCAGATTAATCGCTAGTCGATACCCCTCGTCCCGATTAATCACCAACTAACACATAACCAACCAAACACACATAATTATTAAACCAAACCAAAACACAACATAAACTTGAAAAGAACAAATTCAAACAAACAAACCTTGCAGCAAGCTTTGAAGCAACACACTCATACCACTGACTGGCAGTAGGGTACAAATCAGCACTGGGTTTATCCAACACAGCGGCGTAAACTTTCACATCATCCTTACTGATCTGATCACTGAACAATAATAATCATTCAAATTCAAACACAACAATTAGCAATTAAACGAATCTATAAAAAAAAGAAAAAAAAAAGAAACAGAACAAAGAGATATGATCAGATGATACTGACCCGGAGATGTAGGTTTTTCCCGATAGGAAAGATTCGAGCGATTTGAGGCCGGATTCGGTGTGCAGATCGGAGAATGTGACGGCCATTGTAATGGAGTTTGTGTGTGTGGATGATCGTTGAGATGAGAGGAGTGACGGCTGGAAGAGTTGTGGGGATGTTTATATATCTCTATTTATATGGTGTGACAAAAACCCTAGATCTAATGAAGCATAATTCCTAGATGCCTTATGTTATATCTCAATTCTTTTTTAAATAAAACTAGTGGGTTATATCCGCGCTTCGCGGCGAGACTCTAATTTTTTACAATTTTTTATCGGTGGTATCGATTCAGTTCGTTTCGCAATAACAACCGAAATAGAAACAGAAAACAATCGATCAGTAACAATAAAAAAGAAAACAATAAAATAGAATATTGAACCGGTATTCTTTTCATTACCTATACGGTACCAACTACCAACAATTGATATTGTTAATGGACGCAAGTTATTTAAAGTATAAGGGTGGGATTAAGGTTAGATTAAAATAATTAGAAGTTATATAATAAATATAAGATGATGGTGCTCACTATAACAATCAAAGGAGAAAAAACAATCAATCGACAACAATAAAAACTAATATAGATCGAAAACACTAAAAAGGAATACCGAACTGGTACCAACATTGTTCAGTTGGTATCAGTCGGGTTTGTTTCGTAACTTATATGGTACAGACAATCAATATAGTGAACGAACACAAGTAATTTAAAATATAAGGTATGACTAAGATTATATTAAAACAATTAGAAGCTATATTATAGATACTAGACGATTAATCTAATACTAATAAAAGAGTCTTCTTAATGCCACTTGGCATTCTCTCATAACAAAGGATTTCATAAAAATGCCACATGGCAATTTATTATATTACCTCAATCACAATAATAAATAAATAAATAAATAATAATAATAAGTAATTAATATAAGGACCATTATCCATATTAATAAATAATTCTAAATAAACATTCTCTCCCTTAAAAAATTTTGATATGCCATGATGTTTGGGTTAATAAATTATACTATATGATATAGAGATAAAAATATAAAAATTACTTTATCTCTATCGTTTGTTTATTATTATCTATAACAAAACTATTATTATTTTTCTATTAATATTAATATCTTCAATTTAATTATTTACGCATTGTTATATTAACTTTATTTGGTAATATAACTCCCCGTTAAGATTAGCCACACATATTTTAAAAACCAAATGATTTAAAATATTACTTATTGATAAAGATGGTAAAGTTACAAATAAAACTGCAAATCTAATTTAACTTTTAATATAGAATTCCAATTATTATCACGTGTCACTCTCGCTTTTAACCTTACAATTTAGAGTTACATTTTATTTCAAAATATTTTTTAATCCTTATCCTTATTAATATAATAAATTTAACTTAAATATGTTAATAACCATATTAGGATGCACTATTTAATTAATATTATTAAATAAATACAATGTATTCTATTAAATAGACAAATTGGAAAATAATAATATCATCTTTCTGAAATTGGCCGATAATAATCCCAAGTCAGTTATTAGCCAATAATAATCCGACCTCGTCCAATTTTTTTGTAAAATAGACCGCCGTTAAAATAAGCTTAACGGAGTTAAGTTTTTTTTCCGAATTACAAACCGATGTTTTAGGACTTTTGATCAGAACGCGGATACGAGTCGATTGATGTAAAACTTACCTCGAAATTGTGTTCGAAATGGCTTGAATTTTGTTAATTGGAAGTTAAACACCCGGATTGAAGCACCGTTTTCGTGGGTTTGGGCAGTATTTTGAGGTAAGTTTTACATCAATCGACTCGTATCCTCGTTCTGCTCAAAAGCCCTAAAATATCGGTTTGTAATTCGGAAAAAAACTTAACTCCGTTAAGCTATTTTAACGGCGGACTATTTTACAAAAAAAATTGGACGAGGTCGGATTATTATTGGCTAATAACTATCGTAAAATAAAAATACTATTAGATTATACTATTATTACACTTTTTTTTAACTATGTGAATAGTATTATATAGAAGCATGAATTACATTTTTTTATATTTTAGGTGTGTAATACATAGGTTTGTAATACTTATTGTTAGGGCTGGATTTTTATTATAGGTGATCCTTACACGTGATCCTAACCAGTGATCCTTGTTTCTTTGGCAGACAGTGATCCTCAGCAGGACTTCAGGATCAGGATCATGGACCATCAAAGGATCCTCATGCTAACGGTCACCTTCACTTAATGCAATGTTATTTTGCAGGAATATCTAGCAGGATACGCTCTTAGCATCATGATCAAGGGACGCGTCTTCACAATTATGGCAGGAGCATAATCAGAGATAGACGTTGCACAGGATATGGAAACTTGGCTTGATGTATGGGCGGCAATTTAGGCTAGATTGTCTTTTATTTCTAAAGGGGTAATGAGCTGATAATTAGTCCTTTTACCTAAAATAGGTCACCTACACTTGTATAAATACCACTCTCCATCATTTGGAAGGGGAGACACGACATACAACACAATTCTCACACACTTAGACACTCAAAACAATAGTGATCCTTGTACTCAGCTCATTACTATCCGAAGTTGTAACTATATTTTTCTTATATTGAAGTTGGTGATCGGTAGTTGCCATCACCCGAGGTTTTTTATGCCGGAGATCATACATTGATCAAGGGCTTTTTCCTCGTATAAATCATTGTGTCTTTGCATCTTTATCACAGAAGTGATCCTTTACTTTCATAATTAACCAAGCATCATACCCCGTTTACATAAAGTTTGGTTACATTATCCTTGTGTGATTTTTGACCAAAACAGTTTGGCGCCCACCGTGGGGCAATTGGTGCTTCATTCATAAGAAAACCTTTTGTTCGAAATCATTTCATAGAATTACATGGCTTCATCATTGAAAAACATGTCCACGGCAATGTCTGCAGTCACCTCGTCCCAGAACATTCTGCCTCCACCACCGGCAGGATCACAGAAGAATGCTGAGAAGAGACAAACTCCTACTAATTCTAAAACCCCATCTCCTTCTGCTATGAATTCTTATATTCCCAGTACTAGTGATGTATTTACTTTGATTTTGCAGATGAAGGATCGTATGCAGCGGCAGGATGAAACTAATGAAAGGATCCTCAGGAAAATTGGAGATCTCAAAAGACAAAAGAAAGCGGCAGAGGATCATTCTCCACTGATGCCCAAATCCTTGAGCTTTGATACTCCAATGATTACTTCTCAGCCATCAGGAATTCCAGACGTGCAAATCATGGGAGAATCAAGAGGATTGCACCACGGATCGACAGCAATGACTCAGGCATTAGGCTCACACTTTCAGCCGGCAGGATCCTACCCCCAGCATTTGGGATCCTTCATGAATCCGGGAGCCTATCCGGGGGCACAGCAGTTTCAAGGATCCTACTTTGTTCCAGGATCATTCCAGGGCCAAGGATCCTCCTTTGTTCCAGGATCATCCCAGGTTCAAGGATCCTCCTTCGTTCCAGGATCATCCCAGACACTAGGATCCTTCCAGATACCAGGATCCCTAAAAAGTTTGCAAACAGGAAGTCTAGATGTCCATCAAGGGGACTTCATTCCAATGCAGACCATTGCTTCCACTGGTCCCTCCGTTGTTCCAGAATCCCAGCAATATGGGTTCCCTAACTTGAACCCAATGGGAGGTAACACTTTAAATAATTATCCTACCACTAACCATGGATTCATGCAGGATACAGGTACCAATCATGCTATGGCCAGGGAGTTACAGAAGCTAAAAGATATGATCTCAAGTGTTCCAGGGGTAGTCAAGCCTATCCCGGAGATTGCAGATGGAAGCCACAAGGTATCTCGCTTTGCACCACCAATTTGTGATGCAGAGGTACCCAAAAGGTTCCATATCCCTACTATGAAGCTGTATGATGGCACAACGGATCCAGAGGAGCATATAGCACAATACAGGGAGAGGATGGAGATCAATCCTGTTAGGGCTGGATTTTTATTATAGGTGATCCTTACACGTGATCCTAACCAGTGATCCTTGTTTCTTTGGCAGGCAGTGATTCTCAGCAGGACTTCAGGATCAGGATCATGGGACATTATAGGATCCTCATACTAACGATCATCTTCGCTTAATGCAATGTTATTTTTGCAGGAATATCTAGCAGGATACGCTCTAAGCATCATGATCAAGGGACGCGTCTTCACAATTATGGCAAGAGCTTAATCGGAGATAGACGTTGCACAGGATATGGAAACATGGCTTGATTTATGGGCGGCAATTTAGGCTAGATTGTCTTTTATTTCCAAAGGGGTAATGAGCTGATAATTAGTCCTTTTACCTAAAATAGGTCACCTACACTTGTATAAATACCACTCTTCCTCATTCGAAAAAAAGAGACACAACATACAACGCAACTCTCACACACTTAGACACCAAAAGCAATAGTGATCCTTGTACTCAGCTCATTATCATCCAAAGTTGTAACCATTTTGTTCTTATATTGAAGTTTGGTGATCGGTAGTTGCCATCACCCGAGGTTTTTTGTGCCGGAGATCATATATTGATCAAGGGCTTTTTCCTCGTACAAATCACTGTGTCTTTGCATCTTTATCACAGAAGTGATCCTTTACTTTCATAATTAACCAAGCATCATACCCCGTTTACATAAAGTTTGGTTACATTATCCTTGTGTGATTTTTGACCAAAACAGTTTGGCGCCCACCGTGGGGCAATTGGTGCTTCATTCATAAGAAAATCTTTTGTTCGAAATTATTTCAAAGAGTTACATGGCTTCATCATTGAAGAACACGTCCACGGCGATGTCTGCAGTCACCTCATCACAGACCACTTTGCCTCCTCCACCGGCAGGATCTCAGAAAAATACTGAGAAGAGATCAACTCCCACTTTCTCTAAACCTCCATCTTCTTCTGCTATGAATTCTTCTATTCCCAGTACTAGTGATGTATTTGCTTTAATTTTGCAGATGAAGGATCGTATGCAGCGGCAGGATGAGACTAATGACAGGATCCTCAGGGAAATTGGAGACCTCAAAAGACAAAAGAAAGCGGCAGAGGATCATTCCCCACTGATGCCCAAATCCTTGAGCTTCGATACTCCAATGATCACTTCCCAGCCATCAGGGATCCCGGACGTGCAAATCATAGGGGAGTCAAGAGGATTACATCTCAAGTCGGCAGCAATGACTCAGACATCAGGCTCACATTTTCAGCCAGTAGGATCCTATCCTCAGTACATGGGATCCTTCATGAATTCAGGAGCCTATCCGGGGGCACAACAGTTTCAAGGATCCTACTTTGTTCCAGGATCATTCAAGGGCCAAGGATCCTCCTTTGTTCCAGGATCATCCCAGGTTCAAGGATCCTCCTTCGTTCCAGGATCATCCCAGACACCAGGATCCTTCCAGATACCAGGATCCCTAAAAAGTTTGCAAACAGGAAGTCTAGATGTCCATCAAGGGGACTTCATTCCAATGCAGACCATTGCTTCCACTGGTCCCTCCGTTGTTCCAGAATCCCAGCAATATGGGTTCCCTAACTTGAACCCAATGGGAGGTAACACTTTAAATAGTTATCCTACCACTAACCATGGATTCATGCAGGATACAGGTACCAATCATGCTATGGCCAGGGAGTTGCAGAAGCTAAAAGATATGATCTCAAGTGTTCCAGGGGTAGTCAAGCCTATCCCAGAGATTGCAGATGGAAGCCACAAGGTATCTCGCTTTGCACCACCAATTTGTGATGCAGAGGTACCCAAAAGGTTCCATATCCCTACCATGAAGCTGTATGATGGCACAACGGATCCAGAGGAGCATATAGCACAATACAGGGAGAGGATGGAGATCAATCCTATCCCAGAAAAGTTGAAGGAAGCATGCCTATGTAAAGGATTTGGATCCACTCTTACGGGATCAGCTCTTAAGTGGCTGCTAAGTCTTCCCCCCTACTCTATTACTTCATTTGCTAATTTAGTTAATTTATTCAATAACCAATTCTCTTGTAGCAGAAAATTTGAAAAATTAACTAGTGATTTGTACAGGATAACTCAAAATCATAAGGAATCATTAAGGGATTATATAACTAAATTTAGTAAAGAATCCTTGGACATTCCCAACTTGGATATGGCTACGGCTATTGAGGCCTTCAAAATGGGACTGCTTAAGGATTCATTATTCTATGATGATCTTGTTATGACACCATGCAGGAATCTAGATGAAGTAAGAACTCGAGCACTCAGGTTCATCCGGCTAGAGGATGACAAGAGGATCCAGGAGAGACAAGTAGGATCCTCAAAACAGGAGAAGCAAGGATCCTCCTTCAAGAACAACAAATTCAAATCCTACCATAGAAATGAGAACAAGAATGTGCATGCTGTTGACCAAGAAGAGGATGATGAAGAATATCCTCCAATCTCAGAATATTGTTTTTCCGTTGATAATCATGAACTAATCCTTGCAATGCAGAATCTAGGAGAAAAAGCTAGGTGGCCCAGGAAGAATGATAAACCATCCAGGACTAAAGACAAATCAAAATGGTGTGCATACCATGAGGATTTCGGGCATCTAACTGAAGAATGCATAGCTTTAAGGAAAGAGATTGGATATCTGTTAAGCAAGGGGCACCTAAAAGAATTATTGGGAAGAAAAAAGCAAAGGACTCAGGATCCTGAAAGGATCCCCGAAAAAGCTCCAGCACCTCCGGCAAATGCACAAGTGATCAACTTTATATCCGGAGGATCAGACATCTGTGGTACATCCTTCTCGGCGGCCAAAAGACATGCAAAAGAATCAAAAATGGATAATGGTGAAAGGCCTATTAGAACATCAAGTGTCTCAGAAGGGAAGATGATAACATTTGATGAGGATGATCGCATTAACATTCAGGATCCTCACCATGACAGTTTAGTTATCACTCTCTTTATCTCTAACCATTTTGTCCGCAGGATCCATATTGATGGAGGGAGCTCAGTAAACATTATCCAGCTTGATGTCCTGAAGAAGATGGGAATCCCAGAATCAGACATCACACCAAGATCCTCCGTGCTTGTAGGATTCAGTGGGGAAACGAAGAAAACTCTGGGGGACATCAAACTCCCAATCTACGTGGAAGGATTACATAATCACCAAAAATTTTGTGTTATTGACTGTTTATCTTGTTGCAACGTTATCCTTGGCAGGCCTTGCATACATGATATGAAAGCAGTCCCATCTACCTACCATCAATGTGTGAAGCTCCCTAGCCCATGGGGAATAATCAAGATCGACAGTGATCAGCAGGAGGCTAAGGATTGTTATACCTCATCTATGAAGCCAACCTCGAAGCCAAGGGAGCAATAGCAATTACAGTATCCTCCAAGGGATACCTTGGAGGCAAGGGAACAGGATGTGGACGAAATCCTTTTGGATCCTAGTGATCCTGAGTCAAAAATCTATATCGGGTCAGGGATCCTTGGCAAGATGAAAGAAGACTTATTATCCTTCCTCAGAAGACGAAAATCCATCTTTGCTTGGAAACATGAAGACATGACAGGTATATCTAAGGATATTATTACTCACAAACTTGGCATTGACAGGTCTATCAAACCAATCCATCAAAAAAGGAGGAAGTTTGCACCAGAAAGGAATGCCATTATCCAAGAAGAAGTAGAGAGACTACTTCGAGCAGGTATGATCAGAGAGGTAAAATATCCAAAATGGTTAGCCAATGTGGTTGTTGTCCAAAAGAAAAATGGAAAGTGGAGGGTATGTGTCGATTTCACTGATTTGAATAAGGCATGTCCCAAGGATCCTTTCCCTTTACCCCACATTGACTCCATGGTGGATGCAACGGCGGGGCATGAACTGTTGACCTTTATGGATGCATCATCTGGATTCCAACAAATTCAGATGGAACCATCTGACCAAGAGGATACAGCCTTTATGACCCCAACCGGTTTATATTGTTATATTGCCATGCCTTTTGGACTAAGAAATGCAGGTGCAACATATCAAAGGCTGGTAAATATGATGTTCAAAGATCAAATTGGAAAAACTATGGAGGTGTACATAGATGATATGGTGGTCAAGTCAAAGAAAGCTGAGGATTACCTAAGGGACTTGGAAGAAGCATTCGATATCCTTGATAATTACAACATGAAACTTAATCCTTCAAAATGCCATTTTGGTGTTAAGGCAGGAAAGTTCCTAGGATACATGGTAACTCAGAGGGGCATTGAAGCAAGCCCGGAACAAATCAAAGCATTAGTAAATATCAAATCTCCTGCCAATGCCAAGGATGTTCAAAGACTGACAGGCAGGATAGCAGCTTTGAACAGGTTCATATCGAAATCCTCAGAAAAATGCAAAGAATTCTACGATATCCTAAGGAAGAATAAGAAGTTTGAATGGACTGAGAAGCATGAGAACGCTTTACAAGCCCTTAAAGAATATATGTCCTCAGCACCAGCATTAGCAAAACCGGAAAAAGGAGATGTGTTATCCTTATACCTGGCGGTATCCTCAACCGCTGTAAGTGCTGTCCTTGTCAAGGATCACGAAGGTACACAATATCCTATCTACTATGTAAGTAAAAGTCTACTTGATGCCGAATCCAGGTACTCACACCTCGAAAAACTTATTCTTGCATTAATCATGGCATCCACTAAGTTAAGGCATTATTTTGAAACCCATACTATTGTTGTTAAAACTAATTTTCCAATTAAGAATGTCCTCAGGAAACCGGAGATGTCAGGGAGAATGGCTAAGTGGGCAGTGAAGCTTAGCGCCCATGATATAAGATATGAACCAAGAACAGCCATTAAATCACAAGCCTTAGCCGACTTTGTGGCTGATTTCAGTAGTGATCTACAAAAAGAAGCAGAATTGGAGGTCCAGCAGCTGGATGAAACCAAGGATCCTTGGATATTACACACTGACGGATCCTCAAATGTCAAGGGCACAGGGCTCGGGATCCTACTAAAATCGCCACAGGGGGACATAATACCCCACTCCATAGCCTGTGAGTTCCAAGCAACTAACAATGAGGCTGAGTATGAAGCCTTGATTGCTGGCTTGCAAATTGCTAAGGATATGGGGGTAGAATATCTTAAAGTATATGTAGACTCATTATTGATCACCAATCACTTTAACGGATCCTATGCTGTTAAAGGTGAAAAACTAACCAAATATTTAGAGATAGTCAAAAAATTGGCACTCTCTTTTGTTTCTTTCAGCTTAACACAGGTACCGAGGGAGGATAACACGGAAGCTGATGCATTGGCCAACTTAGGATCATCCTTAAAAATTCCAGAAGACATAAGTATCCCTATCATCCATATCCTAGCTCCTGCTATTGAAAATCAAGTGGCCATGGAAATAGAAGAGGATACTGCAATAATCCCTAGTGAAGAAGCTCAATCTTATTCAGGATCATGGGTCTCACCAATCATGAAATACTTGCAAAACGGAGAGATTCCAATGGGAGAAAATCCTAGAGCTTTCCGGATCAAGGTATCTCAGTTTACAATCTTAAATAATGTGCTATATAAACGATCCCTTGCAGGACCATACTTAAGATGTATTGAGGATCCTGAAATTGAAGAAGTGTTGAGAGACTTCCATGAAGGAGATTGTGGAAACCACACTGGGGGCAGGGCATTATTCTCAAGGATCCTTAGAACAGGATACTACTGGCCAACCATGAAAAGGGATGCTGTAGAATATGCTAGGAAATGTGATCCTTGTCAAAGACACAGCAATATCCTTCATCAACCACCTGAACTGCTACACCCTATACCATCCTCTTGGCCATTCATGAGATGGGGAATGGATATAGTGGGCAAGCTTCCTAAAGCACCTGGTGGAAAAGTATTTATGCTTGCCATGACTGACTATTTTTCTAAGTGGATAGAAGCTGAAGCCTTCGCCCAAGTCAGAGAAAAGGAAGTCATATCCTTCATCAAAAGAAATATTATAACTAGATTTGGCATTCCCTCTGAAATTGTATGTGATAATGGCTCCCAATTCATTGGAAGCAGAACCACTAACTTTTGTGACAGTTGGGGAATCAAGATGATAACATCAACACCAGTTCATCCACAAGCCAATGGTCAAGCAGAATCATCCAACAAGATCATCATCAACAATCTGAAGAAGAAGCTAGGATCCAAGAAGGGGAAATGGGCAGAGGAGTTACCTTATGTGCTATGGGCTGATAGAACAACTCCCAAGAATGCCACTGGTCAAACACCTTTCTCTTTAGTATTTGGGGCAGAAGCAGTGATCCCAACAGAAATGGTGATCCCAACTGCTAGAACAAGTGCTCGTGATCCTGAAGAAAATGCTACAATTCTAGCTCAGGATTTGGATACTACTGAAGAAATCAGGGATCTAGCTAGGATAAGGATGGCAAGCTACCAACAAAGAATGGCTGGTGCCTACAACAAAAATGTCAGATTAAGGAAATTCCAAGTCGGAGATATGGTGTTGAGAAAAGCATTTCAAAATACTATCAATCCTGCTGACGGGAAGTTAGCACCAAAATGGGAAGGTCCCTACTTGATTGAAGCTGAAGCAGGAAAGGGGGCATACAGGTTGCTAACCATGGAAGGAAACTTGTTACCAAGAGCCTGGAATGCCGTTCACTTAAAGAAATATTTCATGTGAACATGATCCTTCATGCATGTGATCCTTACATTGAAGTATCCTTGAAGGATCCCGGTGATATCAGTGATCCTTACTCTGGTAATATGCTTATCCTAGAAACTATTGCATTTTCTTACTTTTTACCTAAGGATAAGGATCATGTATCCTTCATCCTCTACTCACAAACCCTTTGAGTTATGATAGTTCAGGTATCTTCAGCATATCGTCAAAGATCTTCAAAAGCATCGCAGATCCTTGGGTCCAACCCCAGTTATCCTTGGGATTATCCCCAGTTTCCGCCAGCAGCGCACGATGATCCTGATATAGTTCACGTCTTTGGGACCAGTACCCACTTACGGGGCTGACAACCTCATCGTACTGGCTATATTTAGAATCCTACGTATAATGGTAGACGTACCATACATCCGTTCCTAAGGTTTCTAACGTTTTCACGTTAGCTAAGGTTTTGACATTTTCATGTCACTAAGTTTGGATAGTCGCCAGAAAGGGCCATACTCCAGTTTACATACGATCCTTTGGGCTTGTCCCCAGTTATCCTTTGGGCTTGTCCCCAGTTATCCTTTGGGCTTGTCCCCAGTGATCCTCCGGGATCATTCTCAGTTATCCTTTGGGCTTGTCCCCAGTGATCCTCCGGGATCATTCTCAGTTATCCTTTGGGCGTGCCCCCAGTTACTAATTTATTTCTTACATTGGCTTAGTCCCAAGTTGTGCTTCGTTTTTCAGGATTGTCAAAGTTAGAACACATAAGGATCCTTAATCCTTATTATCCATCAAAATCTTATCTACGATTGTCTCGATTGAAGGTTAGGATCCTAACTTGGATCCTCAGGTATGATCCTTGACCATTTTGATTATACTCATTATCCTAACCAACCCTTACACTTTGACAACCAAACCTATGATCCTTGAACTAAAATACTTTGAGAATTTTCAATGTCAGGATATTTGATCTAGGATCATATCCTAAATTTATTAAACATATTTTCAACTCTTGTTACTTTAACAAATATACTACAAAAACAATCAAGAAACAAGAAGATAAGGATAACAACACGAGATAAGCCAGAAAAATTAAAGTTATATTATTAAACAAAAGGATCTTTAACCCTTTCAAAAAAGTTGTCAAAATTGCCAACCCACATTTCTACCAGCAAAACGTGGCCCGTCCACATGGGTTGGCAAAGGGTGTCCATTGTCTATGCGGTCTTAGCATTGTGCAGGAAATTAAAAGCGGCAGGATCACAAAGGCTTCATCCCCCAAACAGAGGATCCCTCCACCTTTTGCAATCCTACCTGTTGTCTAAAGGATCCAGGATCCTTAACCCTAAAAACTATTGTTCGAAGATTACAGACCATAATTGTTTCAAACCATCAACAACCACAAAAAACCATTACCAAACCTAAAAAATTGGGCTCCGGCCTAGTCAACAATATCCATCATCGCCCAATCATGCAGCCTACACCTTCGCTGCTCCGTCACCACCAGCATCTCCACCCTGATCCTTTTCAGCATCACCGCCTTCCAGCATGGGGATATCCTCAGCCTCATCCTCGTCCTCCAGGTCCGCCAGCCTTGCCTTCCAACCTTCAACGTCCCACGAGCTTTTGTCAAAGGTAGGATCCTGAGCCTCCTCAGCCATCTGAAGTTGTATCTTGTACATAGCAATTGCCGCGGAGACCTTGGCATCTTGGGTGATCTCCTGCTTCTCGTTATCCATATCAGTCAACCTCTGAGCAGCCTCATCCTTCGTGGCCCGGAGTTCCTTCTCAAGATCTGCTATCTTGAGATCCTTAAGCACGCCCATTTGTTGAAGGTCGGCAATCTGGCTCTCTTGATCCTCAACATGGCCAAGATAGGTCTCGATCTCGGCAAGTTTCTGCAAAGAGGGAAATAAGGCAAGTTCAAAACCGGATGATCCTCAAAGAAACAGGATACACAAACAGGATATTCGAAACGGATGACCAACAGGGGCAGTGATCCTTACCTCATTCACGTAGTCAAGGAATTGCTGACGGAGGAGGGGAAATCCTTGGAGATCTTCAGAGGTTTTCCTCTTTTTTCCCTTGCCCCGGATAGATGCCTTGGGGGCTGAAACTGAAGGACTGGCAGCAGGAGCCTTCTTCCTCGAAGACTTGACGTTGGTGAGATCATCTATCCCAAATTTAGAAGCAGATTTGACAGACCTGGCAGACTTTCCAGCACCTACACAATCAAAAAACAAGATAAGTTGCTTTATTAATCAAACAATCCTACATATAATTTATTTTCTATAAGGATACTTACTTGACATAGTGGCAGATGCAGAGGATACTTCTTGAGAATCTTGGACGGTGACTTGGAAACTTCTAACTTCAGGATTAAGCTTTTTAAAAGCTAGGACTCTCTCTTTTGCAGCAGGGCTTAATTTCAGATGAGCAATGGATATAGCTGCACAAGAAATAAAAAGAGATATTAGTGATCCTCATTATATGAGACAGGGCTGATAGTGATCCTTAGAGGATCCTCTATCCTACCATGAGTGGCCCATTCCTTGGGCAGATCCTTCCCATCTGGGATGGAATCCCTCCTAACAAAGAAAAAGCGACGCTTCCAGTTTGTATCATTCTTAGTGACCTTGAAGACAGGATGATCCTCCCCGGCTTTCCGTTTCAACAAATACCGGTGAGAACCAAATGTGGTGAGATCATACAAATCGGCCAACTCCGCCATTCCCAGATCAATCCCTTCCTGCTCAATGATCCTCTCGAAGGTATACAGAACCCTCCAGATCATCGGCATAGCTTGGATGTAAGAAATGCCGGTTAAGGAAAAGAAAGACTGGGTAAAGTCTGGAAAAGGATATGAAAACCCTATCGTGAACGGAGTAGCAGGGAAAGCCACCCAAACATCTGAAACAAAGTCGCTCAAAGCTGTAGGAACAAAGGATTTGAAAACAGTATTCGCTGGAAAGCAATGACGAATTCTGTCTACGTGAGCGTCAGTAAAGCAACATCGCTCCGTAGGGGAATCCTTGATAATCCCCTGGCCTTTTAGGGGACTATCCTTCTTGGAATCCTTGTGTGGGGAATTCCGGAGCAACATATTTGTGACGGAATAGAAACAGAGACGGAGCAGAAAAAAACAGAGCAAAGAGTAGGAAGAAAGGAAAGAGAGAAGAAGAGGATACCTGATCAGTCTTCGGTAGCGATTATAAAGGGAAGATATCTCGAATTTAAATGCAGAGTGATCCTAACCCTATCTCCTATTTATAATCATGATTTGCAGGGATTGTCACATCTATGACGTAATGATCGCAACGGCTAGTTCAATATTAACGGCTAGTTATTCGGAGTTGCCCGTTGGAGATAAGATCAAAACAAAATATAACTCGTCAATTTACAATAAACTCCTTATATTTTGGGGGCAATTGTTAGGGCTGGATTTTTATTATAGGTGATCCTTACACGTGATCCTAACCATTGATCCTTGTTTCTTTGGCAGGCAGTGATCCTCAGCAGGACTTCAGGATCAGGATCATGGGACATTATAGGATCCTCATACTAACGATCATCTTCGCTTAATGCAATGTTATTTTTGCAGGAATATCTAGCAGGATACGCTCTAAGCATCATGATCAAGGGACGCGTCTTCACAATTATGGCAAGAGCTTAATCGGAGATAGACGTTGCACAGGATATGGAAACATGGCTTGATTTATGGGCAGCAATTTAGGCTAGATTGTCTTTTATTTCCAAAGGGGTAATGAGCTGATAATTAGTCCTTTTACCTAAAATAGGTCACCTACACTTGTATAAATACCACTCTTCCTCATTCGAAAAAAAGAGACACGACATACAACGCAACTCTCACACACTTAGACACCAAAAGCAATAGTGATCCTTGTACTCAGCTCATTATCATCCAAAGTTGTAACCATTTTGTTCTTATATTGAAGTTTGGTGATCGGTAGTTGCCATCACCCGAGGTTTTTTGTGCCGGAGATCATATATTGATCAAGGGCTTTTTCCTCGTACAAATCACTGTGTCTTTGCATCTTTATCACAGAAGTGATCCTTTACTTTCATAATTAACCAAGCATCATACCCCGTTTACATAAAGTTTGGTTACATTATCCTTGTGTGATTTTTGACCAAAACAAATCCTATCCCAGAAAAGTTGAAGGAAGCATGCCTATGTAAAGGATTTGGATCCACTCTTACTGGATCAGCTCTTAAGTGGCTGCTAAGTCTTCCCCCCTATTCTATTACTTCATTTGCTAATTTAGTTAATTTATTCAATAACCAATTCTCTTGTAGTAGAAAATTTGAAAAATTAACTAGTGATTTGTACAGGATAACTCAAAATCATAATGAATCATTAAGGGATTATATAACTAAATTTAGTAAAGAATCCTTGGACATTCCCAACTTGGATATGGCTACGGCTGTTGAAGCCTTCAAAATGGGACTGCTTAAGGATTCATTATTCTATGAAGATCTTGTTATGACACCATGCAGGAATCTAGATGAAGTAAGAACTCGAGCACTCAGGTTCATCCGGCTAGAGGATGACAAGAGGATCCAGGAGAGACAAGTAGGATCCTCAAAACAGGAGAAGCAAGGATCCTCCTTCAAGAACAACAAATTCAAATCCTACCATAGAAATGAGAACAAGAATGTGCATGCTGTTGACCAAGAAGAGGATGATGAAGATTATCCTCCAATCTCAGAATATTGTTTTTCCGTTGATAATCATGAACTAATCCTTGCAATGCAGAATCTAGGTGAAAAAGCTAGGTGGCCCAGGAAGAATGATAAACCATCTGGGACTAAAGACAAGTCAAAATGGTGTGCATACCATGAGGATTTCGGGCATCTAACTGAAGAATGCATAGCTTTAAGAAAAGAGATTGGATATCTGTTAAGCAAGGGGCACCTAAAAGAATTATTGGGAAGAAAAAAGCAAAGGACCCAGGATCCTGAAAGGATCCCCGAAAAAGCTCCAGCACCTCCGGCAAATGCACAAGTGATCAACTTTATATCCGGAGGATCAGACATCTGTGGTACATCCTTCTCGGCGGCCAAAAGACATGCAAAAGAATCAAAAATGGATAATGGAGAAAGGCCTATTAGAACTTCAAGTGTTTCAGAAGGGAAGACGATAACATTTGATGAGGATGATCGCATTAACATTCAGGATCCTCATCATGATAGTTTAGTTATTACTCTCTTTATCTCTAACCATTTTGTCCGCAGGATCCTTATCGATGGAGGAAGCTCAGTGAACATTATCCAGCTTGATGTTCTGAAGAAAATGGGTATCCCAGAATCAGACATCACACCAAGATCCTCCGTGCTTGTAGGATTCAGTGGAGAAACGAAGAAAACTCTGGGGGACATCAAACTCCCAATCTACGTGGAAGGATTACATAATTATCAGAAATTTTGTGTTATTGACTGTTTATCTTGTTGCAACGTTATCCTTGGCAGACCTTGGATACACGATATGAAAGCAGTCCCATCCACCTACCATCAATGTGTGAAGCTCCCTAGCCCATGGGGGATAATCAAGATCGACAGTGATCAGCAGGAGGCTAAGGATTGTTATACCTCATCTATGAAGCCAACCTCGAAGCCAAGGGAGCAATAGCAATTACAGTATCCTCCGAGGAACGTCTTGGAGGCAAGGGAAAAGGATGTGGACGAAACCCTTTTGGATCCTAGTGATCCTGAGTCAAAAATCTATATCGGGTCAGGGATCCTTGGCAAGATGAAAGAAGATTTACTATCCTTCCTCAAAAGACGAAAATCCACCTTTGCTTGGAAACATGAAGACATGACAGGTATATCTAAGGATATTATTACTCATAAACTCGGCATTGACAGGACTATCAAACCAATCCATCAAAAAAGGAGGAAGTTTGCACCAGAAAGGAATGCCATTATCCAAGAAAAAGTAGAGAGACTACTTCGAGCAGGTATGATCAGAGAGGTAAAATATCCAAAATGGTTAGCCAATGTGGTCGTTGTCCAAAAGAAAAATGGAAAGTGGAGGGTATGTGTCGATTTCACTGATTTGAATAAGGCATGTCCCAAGGATCCTTTCCCATTACCCCACATTGACTCCATGGTGGATGCAACGGCGGGGCATGAACTGTTGACCTTTATGGATGCATCATCTGGATTCCAACAAATTCAGATGGAACCATCTGACCAAGAGAATACAGCCTTTATGACCCCAACCGGTTTATATTGTTATATTGCCATGCCTTTTGGACTAAGAAATGCAGGTGCAACATATCAAAGGCTGGTGAATATGATGTTCAAAGATCAAATTGGAAAAACTATGGAGGTGTACATAGATGACATGGTGGTCAAGTCAAAGAAAGCTGAGGATCACCTAAGGGATTTGGAAGAAGCATTCGATATCCTTGATAGTTACAACATGAAACTTAATCCTTCGAAATGCCATTTTGGTGTTAAGGCAGGAAAGTTCTTAGGATACATGGTAACCCAGAGGGGCATTGAAGCAAGCCCGGAACAAATCAAAGCATTAGTAAATATCAAATCTCCTGCCAATGCCAAGGATGTTCAAAGACTGACAGGCAGGATAGCAGCTTTGAACAGGTTCATATCGAAATCCTCAGAAAAATGCAAAGAATTCTACGATATCCTAAGGAAGAATAAGAAGTTTGAATGGACTGAGAAGCATGAGAACGCTTTACAAGCCCTTAAAGAATATATGTCCTCAGCACCAGCATTAGCAAAACCGGAAAAAGGAGATGTGTTATCCTTATACCTGGCGGTATCCTCAACCGCTGTAAGTGCTGTCCTTGTCAAGGATCATGAAGGTACACAATATCCTATCTACTATGTAAGTAAAAGTTTACTTGATACCGAATCCAGGTACTCACACCTCGAAAAACTTATTCTCGCATTAATCATGGCATCCACTAAGTTAAGGCATTATTTTGAAACCCATACTATTGTTGTTAAAACTAACTTTCCAATTAAGAATGTCCTCAGGAAACCGGAGATGTCAGGGAGAATGGCTAAGTGGGCAGTGAAGCTTAGTGCCCATGATATAAGATATGAACCAAGAACAGCCATTAAATCACAAGCCTTAGCTGACTTTGTGGCTGATTTCAGTAGTGATCTACAAAAAGAAGCAGAATTGGAGGTCCAGCAGCTGGATGAAACCAAGGATCCTTGGATATTACACACTGACGGATCCTCAAATATCAAGGGCACAGGGCTCGGGATCCTACTAAAATCGCCACAGGGGGACATAATACCCCACTCCATAGCCTGTGAATTCCAAGCAACTAACAATGAGGCTGAATATGAAGCCTTAATTGTTGGCTTGCAAATCGCTAAGGATATGGGGGTAAAATATCTTGAAGTATATGTAGACTCATTGTTGATCACTAATCACTTTAATGGATCCTACGCTGTTAAAGGTGAAAAACTAACCAAGTATTTAGAGATAGTCAAAGAATTGGCACTCTCTTTTGTTTCTTTCAGTCTGACACAGGTACCAAGGGAGGAAAACACAGAGGCTGATGCATTAGCCAACCTAGGATCATCCTTGAAGATTCCAGAAGATATAAGTATCCCTATCATCCATATCCTGGCTCCTGCTATCAAAAATCAGGTGGCCATGGAAATAGAAGAGGATACTGCGATGATCCCTAGTGAAGAAGCTCAACCTTATTCAGGATCATGGATCTCACCAATCATGAGATACTTGCAACACGGGGAGATTCCGATGAAAGAAAATCCTAGAGCTTTCAGGATTAAGGTATCTCAATTCACAATTTTGAATGATGTATTATATAAGCGATCTCTTGCAGGACCATACTTGAGATGTATTGAGGATCCTGAAATTGAAGAAGTATTGAAAGATTTCCACGAAGGAGATTGTGGAAACCACACTGGGGGCAGAGCATTGTTCTCGAGGATCCTTAGAACGGGATACTACTGGCCAACCATGAAAAGGGATGCTGTAGAGTATGCTAAGAAGTGTGATCCTTGCCAAAGACATAGCAATATCCTCCATCAGCCAGCTGAATTTTTGCACCCAATACCATCCTCTTGGCCATTCATGAGATGGGGAATGGATATAGTTGGCAAGCTTCCTAAAGCACCTGGTGGAAAAGTATTTATGCTTGCCATGACTGACTATTTTTCTAAGTGGATAGAAGCTGAAGCCTTCGCCCAAGTCAGAGAAAAGGAAGTCATATCCTTCATTAAAAGAAACATTATAACTAGATTTGGCATTCCCTCTGAAATTGTATGTGATAATGGCTCCCAATTCATTGGAAGCAGAACCACTAACTTTTGTGACAGTTGGGGAATCAAGATGATAACATCAACACCAGTTCATCCACAAGCCAATGGACAAGCAGAATCATCCAACAAGATCATCATCAACAATCTGAAAAAGAAGCTAGGATCCAAGAAGGGAAAATGGGCAGAGGAGTTACCTTATGTGCTATGGGCTGATAGAACAACTCCCAAGAATGCCACTGGTCAAACACCCTTTTCTTTAGTATTTGGGGCAGAAGCAGTGATCCCAACAAAGATGGTGATCCCAACTGCTAGAACAAGTGCTCGTGATCCTGAAGAGAATGCTACAATCCTGGCTCAGGATTTGGATACTATTGAAGAAATCAGGGATCTGGCTAGGATAAGGATGGCAAGCTACCAACAAAGAATGGCTGGTGCTTACAACAAAAATGTTAGGATAAGGAAATTTCAAGTCGGAGATATGGTGTTTAGAAAAGCATTCCAAAACACTATTAATCCTGCTGACGGAAAGTTAGCACCAAAGTGGGAAGGCCCTTACTTGATTGAGGCTGAAGCAGGAAAAGGGGCATACAGGTTGCTAACCATGGAAGGAAACTTATTGCCAAGAGCCTGGAATGCTGTTCACTTAAAGAAATATTTCATGTGAACATGATCCTTCATGCATGTGATCCTTACATTGAAGTATCCTTGAAGGATCCCGGTGATATCAGTGATCCTTACTCTGGTAATATGCTTATCCTAGAAACTATTGCATTTTCTTACTTTTTACCTAAGGATAAGGATCATGTATCCTTCATCCTCTACTCACGAAACATTTGAGTTATGATAGCTCAGGTATCTTCAGCATATCGTCAAAGATCTTCAAAAGCACCGCAGATCCTTGGGTCCAACCCCAGTTATCCTTGGGATTATCCCCAGTTTCCGCCAGCAGCGCACGATGATCCTGATATAGTTCACGTCTTTGGGACCAGTACCCACTTCCGGGGCTGACAACCTCATCGTACTGGCTATATTTAGGATCCTACGTATAATGGTAGACGTACCATACATCCGTTCCTAAGGTTTCTAACGTTTTCACATTAGCTAAGGTTTTGACATTTTCATGTCACTAAGTTTGGATAGTCGCCAGAAAGGGCCATACTCCAGTTTACATACGATCCTTTGGGCTTGTCCCCAGTTATCCTATGGGCTTGTCCCCAGTGATCCTCCAGGATCATTCTCAGTTATCCTTTGGGCATGTCCCCAGCTACTAATTTATCTCTTACATTGGCTTAGTCCCAAGATATGTTACATCTTTCAGGTTCTCGAAGTTAAACAAATAAGGATCCTTAATCCTTATCATCCATTAAAGTTTTACTTGTGGTTATCCCGATTAAAGGTTAGGATCCTAACTTGGATCCTCAGGTATGATCCTTAACTATTTTTAATTTCATTATTCATTTGAAAAACCTTTAGACCTTGACAACTGAACCTATGATCCTTGAACTAAAGTACTTTGAGAATCTTCAATATGAGGATATTTGATCTAGGATCATATCCTAAATTTATTAAGCATATTTTTAACTCTTGTCACTTTAACAAATATACTACCAAAAACAATTGAGAAACAAGAAGATAAGGATAACAACACGGGATAAGCCAGAAAGATTAAGGTTATATTATTAGCAAAAGGATCTTTAACCCTTGCAAAAAGTTGTCAAAATTGCCAACCCACGTTTCTACCAGCAAAACGTGGCCCGTCCACATGGGTTGGCAACGGGTGTCCATTGTCTATGCGGTCTTAGCATTGTGCAGGAAATTAAAAGCGGCAGGATCACAAAGGCTTCATCCCCCAAACAGAGGATCCCTCCACCTTTTGCAATCCTACCTACTGTTCAAAGGATCCAGGATCCTTAACCCTAAAAACTATTGTTCGAAGATTACAGACCATAATTGTTCACAAACCATCAACAACCACAAAAAACCATTACTAAACCTAAAAAAATTGGGCTCCGGCCTAGTCAACAATATCCATCATCGCCCAATCATGCAGCCTACTCCTTCGCTGCTCCATCACCACCAGCCTCTCCACCCTGATCCTTTTCAGCATCACCGCCTTCCAGCATGGGAATATCCTCAGCCTCATCCTCGTCCTCAAGGTCTGCCAGCCTTGCCTTCCAACCTTCAACGTCCCACGAGCTTTTGTCAAAGATAGGATCCTGAGCCTCCTCAGCCATCTGAAGTTGTATCTTGTACATAGCAATTGCCGCGGAGACCTTGGCATCTTGGGTGATCTCCTGCTTCTCGTTATCCATATCGATCAACCTCTGAGCAGCCTCATCCTTCGTGGCCCGGAGTTCCTTCTCAAGATCTGCTATCTTGAGATCCTTAAGCATGCCCATTTGTTGAAGGTCGGCAATCTGGCTCTCTTGATCCTCAACATGGCCAAGATAGGTCTCGATCTCGGCAAGTTTCTGCAAAGAGGGGAATAAGGTAAGTTCAGAACCGGATGATCCTCAAAGAAACAGGATACACAAACAGGATATTCGAAACGGATAATCAACAGGGGCAGTGATCCTTACCTCATTCACGTAGTCAAGGAATTGCTGACGGAGGAGGGGAAATCCTTGGAGATCTTCAGAGGTTTTCCTCTTTTTTCCCTTGCCCCGGATAGGTGCCTTGGGGGCTGAAACTGAAGGACTGGCAGCAGGAGCCTTCTTCCTCGAAGACTTGACGTTGGTGAGATCATCTATCCCAAATTTAGAAGCAGATTTGACAGACCTGGCAGACTTCCCAGCGCCTACACAATCAAAAAACAAGATAAGTTGCCTTATTAATCAAACAATCTTACATATAATTCATTTTCTATAAGGATACTTACTTGACATAGTGGCAGATGCAGAGGATACTTCTTGTGAATCTTGGACGGTGACTTGAAAACTTCTGACCTCAGGATCAAGCTTTTTAAAAGCTAACACTCTTTCTCTTGCAGCAGGGGTCAATTTCAGATGAGCAATGGATATAGCTGCACAAGAGATAAAAAGAGACATTAGTGATCCTCATTATATGAGACAGGGCTGATAGTGATCCTTCGAGGATCCTCTATCCTACCATGAGTGGCCCATTCCTTGGGCAGATCCTTCCCTTCTGGGATAGAATCCCTCCTAACAAAGAAAAAGCGACGCTTCCAGTTTGTATCGTTCTTAGTAACCTTGAAGACAGGATGATCCACCCCGGCTTTCCGTTTCAACAAATACCGGTGAGAACCAAATGTGGTGAGATCATAAAGATTAGCCAACTCCGCCATCCCCAGATCAATCCCTTCCTGCTCGATGATCCTCTCGAAGGTATACAGAACCCTCCAGATCATCGGCATAGCTTGGATGTAAGAAATGCCGGTTAAGGAAAAGAAAGACTGGGTAAAGTCTGGAAAAGGATATGAAAACCCTATGGTGAACGGGGTAGCAGGAAAAGCCACCCAAACATCTGAAACAAAGTCGCTCAAAGCTGTAGGAACGAAGGATTTGAAAACAGTATTCGCCGGAAAGCAATGACGAATTCTGTCTACGTGAACGTCAGTAAAGCAACATCGCTCCGTAGGGGAATCCTTGATAATCCCCTGGCCTTTCAGGGGACTATCCTTCTTGGAATCCTTATGTGGAGAATTCCGGAGCAACATGTTTGTGACGGAACAGAAATAGAGACGGAGCAAAAAACAGAGCAAAGAAAATATAGGAAGGAAAGAGAGAAGAGGAGAATACCTGATCAATCTTCGGTGGAGATTATAAAGGGAGTATATCCTGAATTTAAATACAAACTGATCCTCACCCTATCTCCTATTTATAATCATGATCTGCAGGGATTGTCACATCTATGACGTAATGATCACAACGGCTAGTCCATGTGTAACGGCTAGTTATTCGGAGTCGCCCGTTGGAGATAAGATCGGAACAAAATACAACTCATTAATTTACAATAAACTCCTTATATTTTGGGGGCAATTGTTAGGGCTGGATTTTTATTATAGGTGATCCTTACACGTGATCCTAACCAGTGATCCTTGTTTCTTTGGCAGACAGTGATCCTCAGCAGGACTTCAGGATCAGGATCATGGACCATCAAAGGATCCTCATGCTAACGGTCACCTTCACTTAATGCAATGTTATTTTGCAGGAATATCTAGCAGGATACGCTCTTAGCATCATGATCAAGGGACGCGTCTTCACAATTATGGCAGGAGCATAATCAGAGATAGACGTTGCACAGGATATGGAAACTTGGCTTGATGTATGGGCGACAATTTAGGCTAGATTGTCTTTTATTTCTAAAGGGGTAATGAGCTGATAATTAGTCCTTTTACCTAAAATAGGTCACCTACACTTGTATAAATACCACTCTCCATCATTTGGAAGGGGAGACACGACATACAACACAATTCTCACACACTTAGACACTCAAAACAATAGTGATCCTTGTACTCAGCTCATTACTATCCGAAGTTGTAACTATATTTTTCTTATATTGAAGTTGGTGATCGGTAGTTGCCATCACCCGAGGTTTTTTATGCCGGAGATCATACATTGATCAAGGGCTTTTTCCTCGTATAAATCATTGTGTCTTTGCATCTTTATCACAGAAGTGATCCTTTACTTTCATAATTAACCAAGCATCATACCCCGTTTACATAAAGTTTGGTTACATTATCCTTGTGTGATTTTTGACCAAAACACTTATAATACTTATAAATTAAAATATTATTCAATCTAAGTTTTTTTTTTATATTTAATCCGTGTAATATACGGGTTTATAAACTAGTTATTATAATACAAAGTAAAATATAAAGAGAGTTGAATCTTAAAAAAATGTTTTTTTATATAAGGAAACTCTTGGGCTGTAAAATAATTATAGGGGCTGTTTGGTAACTTCTGAATGATTAAGTGTTAAACTAGTAAGAGGCCTAAATCATTAAGTGTTAAACCAATAAGAAGTCTGAACCATTAAGAGCCAGTATAATGCTTAATCGTTCAGAGACAAATGTCTGACCAATTCAGATTAGAGGTTTTAACCATTCAGACTCTGTATAATTGTTAATCATTCAGACACAAATCTCTGAACCATTCAGACATTTGCTTGTGAAACAAACAGTCTGAACCATTAAGTGTTGAATCAATAAAAGGTCTGAACCACTAAGAGCCCCATTAAAAGATAAAGAGTAAACTGCAATTTTACCCCCTGAGGTTTGGGGTGATTGGCACTCTTACCCCCCTCACGAAATAATTGCAATTTTACCCCCCAACGTTGATGTTCTGTCGCAATTTTACCCCCTGCCGTCAGTCAACAGTTACTTGACTGTTATAGGTAGGGGTATTTTGGTAATCTTACCCCATATTTTATTATTATTATTATTATTATTATTATTATTATTATTATTATTTATAAAATCAAATTATCATCATCATCATCATCAAATAACCCAGATCCTCCTCTTGCCTGTTGAAGAGAACCGCAGCTCATTCTTCTTGTTGATTGGGGATAAGCACAGCCTCTTCTTCTTCTTCTTTTTGTTGTTGATTGGGGATGGATACTTCTTGCCGATTAGAGACAACCTCTTCCTCTCCCCCCTCACTGATCGATCAACAAACAATTACACAATCAGTTATTTGAAGAGACGTACACCTTCTTCTCCTTGCTGATTCGAGATACGCACGCCCACCTCTGGTCGTCTGGAACCATCTCGATGAAACCCTACGCAGCACCAGTCTCCGTTCACCCCTTTCTTCTCCAAACCCAAAATCTGAAACCCTAACCCTAACGATTGGTGAAGGTTGGTGGTGCACGGGGTAGTGGTGGTTGTGGAGGTGTACGGTGATTGAAGGTGGTGACGATGTTACGCAGCAACAGAGGAGGTAGCGACGGAGATGGAGGAAACACAAAAGCTACACAACTGCATGAATTGGGCAACCGCTCTCGGAATTTCAGATTCTCACTTCATCCACCTCAACGAACACCAACAACAAAACCCTAACAATCATCACACGCCTTCATGTTTGGGACAATATCTCTCTATATCCTACTTCCCTAACGCCGACGGGTAACTAATACCTCTTCATCCCTTCCAAATTTCAGCTTCTGTGTGTAAATAGTGTGTTGTTTTGGTTGATTTTACATTCAGGAGGATTATGTAGGCCAATTGGTACTTAGGGTTCCGAAAGCAGCTTTAATGACATCTCAAAACTTAATGTTGAATGATCATAAGCTCGTTGTGTCGGTTTCTAAATTTGAGATGTCTTCTACTCAGGTTTAGTTATCTTATTGTTTGTTTAACAGTTAACAGTAGGCAGTTGTTTGTTGTTTTCAGTGAAAATATTGAATCTTTATGTATGAACAAGATGAATTAAACTGATATTTGATAAATTGTGAATTTTACTGACAAAAATATTGAATCTTTATGTATGAACAAGATGAATTGAACTGAGGTGGTTGAGGGTTGGGGGTGATTTGAGTTAAATGGACAGCGGCGAGAGAGAGAAGTGGTTGAGAGTGTTGGAGGGTGGTGGCTGGAGGTGGTTGAGGGTGGTGGCTGGAGGTGGCAGTGGTGGTTGTGGTGGTGGCAGGGGGTAATATTACATAATATAACAAAACACATAGGGTAATATGAAAGGGCATTATAGTCATTTCACATTAAAGTTAACAGATCTGTTAACAAATTTGAGGCCGAGGGTAAGGTTGCGACATAACAGCAAACGTTGGGGGGTAAAATTTCAATTATTTTGTGAGGGGGGGGGGTAAGAGTGCCAATCACCCCAAACCCCGGGGGTAAAATTGCAGTTTACTCAAAGATAAACAAACAACCCCATAGTCTTTAGTGGTCAACATAAGTTAAAAATAACCAAAATTCTCATTAAAAAAAATCACTATAATTTTCATGCACTAAAAGACAAATGTCTTTATACTTTAGCCAAACATTTACTCTTTTATATATAATAATAATTACACAAAACAATCTTTAGTTTCATCGAAACTATATACTCTACCTTTCATTTTAAGATTTGCTAAAAACAACCTTTTAAGTTCATGTTTTGCTACAGAGTACAACATTTAGACCGCGGTGAGTGGTGACGTTGGTTGGGGTGGAGAAGCTAGCCAACGCTGGCTAGCTCACTCTGTGGCAGCGTTGGCTTGGCGTTACCCAGCCAACGTCGCTATGAAGCTCGGTGCCTGGCTAGCTGAGATTGGCTGGGGAAATCAGACCATTGGGGGTAGCCGTTAGCGAAACAGCTAGTTAAATTAAAAAAATGATTTTTTGTACCCTATAAATACTACCCCTTTTGTACAATTTTTTACCACTTTTTCTACATCTTTACTTCTTCTATCTTTTTATTTTTTTATAAATTTAACCCACGTCCTTTACAATGCATTCTTTTGCCGTGGATACGACCCGACCAACCCTTTTGGATATCAAGAACCCCCGAACCCTAGCCCGCCACAAAACCGTCAACCAACAAACCGACCTAGCGGCCTTTTCATCTACTCACTGCTTCCCGACCTAGCGGCTGCCGCGTCATATATAGGAAACCGTGTTTACACGAATTTTCCATACGATGAATCATCTATTCCCGTCATTAACCTTTCCCAACCCGATCCGGTTCCTGAAACACAACCGCAAGGCGTGAGCGGTTCGTCATCAAAACCCGCGAAAAAAAGAAGCCACAAAAAATGGATGAGAAAGCCATAGCGGCCGCTCAACGAACTTCATTCAAGTGGACGCCACTAGTAGAAACCGTTTTGACAAAATGTTATATCAACGAATCACAAGATCTAATTGAAGGTATTTTTTTTATATAACAATAGAGTAAATTACGTTCTTGGCCCCTGTGGTTATATCACTTTTACTATATTAGCCTAAAATAAGAATTTTTAACATATCTGCCCCCATGGTCTCTATAACTAACCATTTTGGCCCCTAAGTCTAGAGATCATGGTGGTTAGGGGCCAAAATGGTTAGTTATAGAGACCATGGGGGCAGATATGTTAAATTTTTTTATTTTGGGCTAATATAGTAAAAGTGATATAACCACATGGGCCAAAAACGTAATTTACTCATAACAATATTACCTTTTTAGTTTAATATATTTTTTATAATGCTTATTATTATTATTACTATTATTATTATTATTATTATTATTTTTCTTTGCATAGGGAATTCACGACACCGCCAACATTTTTGGGATTCTATTAAGAAATCCTTTCACACGCAAATGAGAAGCGAGGAGGTGTATCGTGAAAATGATAGCCTCTCGTCCAAGTGAGGTGACATAAATACACAAGTCACCACGTTCAACGGATTTTTCCATAAGGCGAGGACCTCGTCAAGGAGCGGTGAAAGGGAGGCGGGCTTTATCAAGAACGTCATTCTGGAATACAGAGATAACAAGAAGCATGAGTTCAAGTACATGCATTGTTGGGACATATGTAGGTACGCTTCTAAATGAGCGAGAGTGCCTACTGCTAGCGAATCAACTTCATCAAAAAGAGCACGAACACCCTCGTCCCAAGCTCAGTCCGATACTCGTGATCAAGAGCTTGATCTAAATTTGGATGATTTTGATGATTCTCATCGCCCACCAGGTAGAGACACGTCAAAAAAGCGGGTTCAAAGAGGGAGATCTGGTTCGGCATCGGGTTCGGCCTCAGGTTCGGCCCCTAGCTCGGCCAGCTCGGGTAAAGGGTTGTACACCGACCAGTTGGAAAATTGGAACGAGAATCGACACATTCAATTTCATCCAACAACAAAGGATGGAGATTAAGAAAAATATGCAAGTCGTGTACGATAAAAATACATATAACAAAGAAAAACGCGACATGAAATTTCTCACCATGAACGTCGATCACCTTAGCGGCCCAGAATTGGAATTGACGCTGAAGATGAAACAAGAAATCTTAAAGAAATATGATATGGGCGAATCTTGAAGTATTTATTTTCTTTTTTATTTTATATAGTTTTATTTCTTAATTTTATTTGCAGTTTTTTTAAATTATATTTCGTATTCTGTTTTAGTTAAAATAAAATTTAAATAGTTTAAAAAAAATAAAAAAGTAACAAATGACACATTGCTGGCCACACCAACCCACACCCAGCCAGCAGCCCCGCCACGCCGCACTATCCATGTGACCCCACCAGCTTGCCACTTGTCGCTCAAAGCCCCAAACCAAGCCCCCCCCCCCACCCCTCCTAGTTTTAACACAAACGGCGTTTACTTTCTTGGTTAACACCCGAAATTATTGTCATTTCCGCTTTGTCTTCCCCAATCCGACCCCCCCCCCCCCAAATAATAATAATAATAATAATAATAATAATAATAATAATAATAATAATAATAATTTTCACAGTGAATCAAAATAAACAAAACATCAAGAAACTAAAATCGTCAAATACAAACACTCCCAATATGATATTTCGTTCAAACCCATGCATTAAACATATTTATTACCTAAAAACGTCAGATACAATAAGCACAAAATCAAACCGTATCAACCAATTATAAACTAAAAAGAAGACATCATTTTCAAAACAAAAAAACGAAACATATGGGAGGAACTTTAGACTTTCAAGTTTCGGGTTCCATCTTGTTCGGGTTCAGTTTAATCAGATAACACCATAATTGGGTACGTGTTAATTTTATTCTGGTCGGTTTTTTGGGTCTCTATTAAAAAAACATCACTATTGACCGGGACTTTAGAATTATAAAGGGTTACAAGTTTTCTGTCTTCATATGTCTATCAAAGAATAGTGGTGCACAAATCCTGTATTGGGTCATAAGTATGGTCAACAAGGTTAAAAACCGGATATGGCAATAATCGGGTCGGGTATGGAACCTGGATGTGGAGAGAAAGTGATGTTATTTTTCCAGGATTTGAGTCTTTTTCCATCAAATAATACATATGTATTCACTGGAAAGCTTCAAAACGTAATTATATATAAAGACCAATGTTTCAAAATCCAGTTTTTATACCGTACCGGATGGTTTAACCGGTTTTACCGGACAGTTCAACCGGTACTATAGGCCGGTTTAAACCGGTTTTTAAAACATTGATAAAGACAACTATGAACAACATATAATTTCATTGGAACAAACACCGTAAAACAAAATATACATGATCTTAACTCATTTTAAGGGGGTGGCGGCGCAACTTGTTGCCCGACTACCTGCCATTGCTTTGTAAAAAAAAAAGTTTATACAAAAAAAAAAAAAAGCTTATACAACGTAACTTTGAACCCATAAGTGATCCCTAATCGACAAGCTTTGTCTCATGAACAAGAAGACACCACATATTCATTCCACGAATGCAAAAGTAAACAAAAACCAAAACATAAAATCTGCACATGAGCAAGTGTTACCTTGTGTTCGTTAGAGTGCCAGATTTTGGTGCATGTCATGAGGTAAGACCTAAATACTGAATCAGTCTCGGATTCGAAACTTTTTGCACAGGGTTTCTTTTAATAGATTTTCACTAATTCTTCAAATCATACAAAGCACCTCTGAATCCGCCCCTGTACTGAAACCATGAGATAAAACACCATGCTAAAGTAAGTCACCAACCCTCATCTTAATCTTCATCTTCAGAGGGCCTAAATAAATAAAAATAAGGGTTTAATGAAGTTTTATTCGCTATATTGAAACACCATTAATTTTGATAGCAAATTATGCATAATGAAACAAATAGTTTTTGAAAAATAATATTTTGTAATTATTATATTCTATATGGATTTACCCATCTTTGTAAATAGTATTATGGTAGAAAAGTTTTTGTATTTGAATTTTGAACATTTTCTTCCACTGTGTGACTATGTGATTTATTAAAGTAAGCTCAAATTTGACCATTTTAGCCATCATACTCAAACAAGGCTGCCTCAAACTTTTTGGAGACTCAAAGCGGATAATAAAAATCGGGGCCTTTTTCATAAAAGAAAAATAACATTATATGTTTTTAATCCTAGATTGTGAAGGTAAAGAAAACCAGTAATCTCCTTTATATGCCTCTATTTTTTATAGTAGAAAATTACCTATAGTTGTTATAAATATAAACTATATGAGGGCCTAGCCTTTTTAGTAATTAAAATTTAAACTACATGTTTCTCAAGTGGACACTACCACTATTCTACAAGTAAGTTATGTTTTACAATGGCCAGAATATTCTTAATATCTAGATTATAAAAATTTATATATTGCTTTTTTAAGTGGAGGCCCCAAAATTTTGTAGGCCCTAGGCCAAGCCTAGCTTGAACATAGTGTTGGGCCGGCCTTGTACTCAAAAATCATAACTCAATCCACGAAATTAATTGCAATAAATAATAAAAGATGGAGCTAAGACATGGAGAAAACTAATGTTACCATGAGGTCGGTTCTGATATTAGGAATGTGAGAAATTTTAGGCCATTCTATACCCATATCTTTTTCACATCTTTCACTTAACTTTGGACATCCGAGTATCACAAGTTGATTCATATCCTTAAAACTTTGCATCTCATCCGGTAAAGAAACTAATTCATTGCACTCATTTAGTCTCAAAACCTTAAGTTTTGGAAGTTTACCGGGCAAGGAAACCAAATTCGGACAAGTGACGATGTTTAATTCCTGTAAACAAAGAAACATATTGGCGGTGTCTTCTGACATGTTATTGTCATCATCATAAAAGTACTTCAAAGAAAGCATGAACAACAAGTGAATGACCCTAAGATTGGGCAATCTCCCAAGTGTTGGAATATGCTCACACTTCTTACACCGAAAAAATCTAATTTCAACAAGGTTCTCTAAATTGACCATCCAACTTGGAGAAATAACCGTTCCCATGTAATTATATATTTCCAGTCCCTTGAGACGCGGATTTGGTTCTAGTCCCTCGAGAACCTCTTCATCATTTGCAAACGTTTCCCCTTTACCTTCTCTCATAGAAAAGTTTTGCATTTGAAACCGGCACTCTTGGCCTCACATAAACCTCCGACATTCTCAAGTCCTGATATCTGCAACTCCCCCTCAATAAGATTTAGATCCCCCAATTCCCCTATTTTGGCGCCACTCTCCTTACCAACAAGAAACCATGGAAGTATTCGGAGACTAGTTAGTTCGTTGATTCCAAATGGAAAATTCAAGAGTGACGTACAAAAACTGACGTCCAAACATTGAAGATTAGTCATGAATTTTAGGCCTTCGGGCAACTTACACAGTTTATGACAATAACACAAAAGCAAGACTTGCAAGTTTTGGAGATAAATAATTGACTCTGGTAAAACTTTGATGCTTGACTCTGATAAATTCAAGTATCGTAGATGTTTGAGTTTGCAAATTGATTTTGGCAGTGTCCTTAACCCAATACCACACAAGTATAATACCCTTAGATATATGTGGTTGAAAATTTGGCTAATACCAGACTCATTAATCTCTCCAAACATTAGGATTGACCTTAATGTTAAGTTTTTTAAATTCTGGTGTGAAAAGAAAAACTCTGGACATGACGAGCTTAAATGAAGCACCTCATTTGGGAATTTAACCTCGTTACACGCAAGCTCTATAACTAAAAAGTCATGTCTCATCACGTGTTGTGCCATGTCATGTATCAGATCATGCATTTTATATCTATCGCCCCATAATTTGTTGTCCTTAACAATATGAAAGAAGGACCTCCAAACCAAACAATTGAATATTTCTTCCCCAAGCACATATAAGCTTATTTCTCCTCTCGGTGGAATGTAACCGTTTGACACCCACAACTAAATCACTACATCCTTTTCCATATTGCAGCCTTTAGGAAACATACAACAATAAGCGAAACACCTCTTCAAATGTGGAAGCAAGTTATCATAGCTTAGCTTCAAAACAGCAGGCAAGATTCTAATTTTTTCCACTTCCCATATGCTGCTATCTTTTACAAGTTTCCATTCTATTGTACTTCTTTTCGACCACATTAAGCTACCTAAAGATTTCAATGCCAAAGGTAGCCCCTTGCATTTCTCAACTATTTCCTTTCCAATATTCTCTAGCTCAACTTCGTCACCTCCCACTCTTCCTTGTGCAAATGCAAGCTTCTTGAATAATAACCATGAGTCCTCTTCAGATAAACATCCCAGTTCATATTGTAATTCGCCAACCTTACTCACCATATGACTAGTTATACTGGATCGTGTTGTCATTACAACAATACTTCCTTCTGCCCCATAACTTAATGTTTTACTTAACTCCTCCCACTTGGCTTTTTCATCCTCTTCAATCCAAACATCATCTAGAACAATTAAAAACTTTTTTCCCCTTAACTTGTTTTGAAGGGAATATTGCAAGGTATCCAACTGTGTAAGTTTACACTCATATTTATCTATGGATTCTATGATTTTTTTCATTATCTCTTTAATTTGGAAGTTTTCCGAGACGTACACCCAACATCTTAACTCAAAATATCGATTCACCCTTTCATTGTTATAGACTAACTGAGCTAGAGTAGTCTTTCCCACACCTCCCATACCCCATATACCATACACCCGAATCTCCCCATTGTCATATTTTCCTATATCTTTGTCACATATCGTTCTAGTTACCATCTCCATTTCTTCATTTCTTCCATAGATAACTGAAGAATCATGCATAAGAGAGCTTGTTTCTCTATCTGGCATCTCACGTGCAACATCCACATCAATATGACTTATCGCACCGGGGGTCAAACCTAACTCAGATCTCTTAGATGCAACGGCATCCAATTTTCTTCTTAGGGCCTTAACTTTGTGAGCAATCCTAACACGAAACATAAGTTGGTTATGATCAGAGGAGAAGTAGGCTCTTACCATGTATTTGAGGCCTCTTTTTTTGTGTAGACGTTGTAGCAAAGCTTGAGTTGAGACCTCGTCCAACACATTTTCAACCATCAAGGATGCTGACTTAAGATCTCTAAGCCATAATTCTACCTCCTTTTCCTTGATATGTTTCTCTTCTGCATCTTCAAGCACAACTTCAATCTGGTCAAAATCATGCTTGAGCCTCAAAATCTCATCTTTGAGTCCCAGAAGTAGACCAAACTCTTTGACAACTTCAGAAGTCAGTCTCCCCACTATCTCCTTCACAAGGGTTGAAACAACTACATCTCCCATGATTACTATTTCAAAATATTAGAACCAATAGTATGTATGCCACTGGAAGATCGATCGTAATTCAAGAACTCTTTGTTTGAAAACCAATGCCCAGAAAATGAGGAAATTGAAAAAGCAATCTTTCTTATCCACTTGTAGTGTGTTATCAACATGTGGTCTATCTTATCCCAAGTATTAGGGGGGTGTTTGGCCTAGCTTTTATTTTTTGGCTTATAATTATTTTTAAAGTAGCTTATAGCTTATTTTCTATCATTTGATAAGTCCTTTTTAAATGTTTGGATTAGCTTCTAGCTTATTTTCTATCATTCTTCAAATAAGCTAAAAAACCATCTTCAAATAAGCTTCTTTAAATAAGCTTACCATCTTCAAATAAGCTTCTTTAAATAAGCTTATATAAGCTAATAAGCATAAGCTTAAAAAGCTAAACCAAACACCAAATTAAGCTTATTTTGTAAAAAAAAAAAAAAAAACGATTAAAAAACTATAAGCTTTGTTAAAAAGGCTAGGCTAAACACCCCCTAGATATCAACCAAACAACTTTAAACTTTAATGTGGAAATTATTCCATATATAAATTAGCAACTTTCTTGTGCATCATGACTTGTACATCATGCTTTGGAACTTTTTAAAACAAAAAACACTTCATTTTTCACTTTAAACCTTAAAGGTTTTTCTTTTACATTTTAACCCATTTCAAATTTTTAGTTTTAACTCAAATTTTTTCATCTTTTTTAATTTAACACAACACTTTATTATTTACAGCTTTGGTCCCCCATACTTTTTGTCTTTCGCAAGTTTTTCATTTTACGTTTCGTTCTAAATTTTGCGAGTTAACATGTCGTAGCGTGCATGTGAGGTTCAATGTTTTTTTGCTCTATTTTTCCATATTTGACAAACCCGTCGCAACACGTCCATTTTTCCCTTTTGAAAAGTTCGTCGCAACAGGCGGGTCCTAGATCGACTAAGTTATTATTTTCTACGTTTTACATTTCTGATTAATTTCTTCGCATTAACATACTGTAACGGGTGTGCGTGGTTCAACGATTTTAGTCTACTTTTCGTTCAGTGTAATTTCACCATTTTATCTACTTTTTTTACGATGTTGAGAGTCGATGTCGTTGTGGCATTGGTGCTACTTGGCACGGTTTTAATAACATTTTTAACCTATTAAATTTTTTACTAATATTTTGTTTTGGTTTACCCCTATACTTCCTTTACTTAAAAACTATTTTTTACATGCATATTTTATGTACGGGTATGTATAAATATGATTTGTTCTACATTCCGACGTAAACTTTTTTTATAGACGAGTCATGTTAAATATAATGCGTTTTCGTTTAAAGACGTTTTTACGTGCATATTTTTATGTACGTTTTGGTATAAATTCAAGTTGTTCTACGTTTCGATGTAAACTTTTTTGGGAAATGATTTAGGTCAAATATAATATGTTTTCGTGTTTATTTTATGTATATTTCGTAAAGTTTGTTTTAAACCGAGTGGAGTCAAATTATGGTTTCTTTTTCTCCCTTTTTTAGAAAGCTCTAATTAATCCCTTTTGATTACATGTGCATATTTTCCTTCATACCCGTTACGTTTTCTATGTATGAGTTGGTCACATATAATACGTTATGATTGTTCGATATGAATTTGATTTACTTTACGTTTGATCAAATCACAATGCTTATACAAGTTACATTGAGTTCAACTGAATACGTCGAAATGTGTGTTTTCATATGGTTAATGCATCATATAACGTTTGGACTAATCCATTCAATGTTTATGATGTACCCACGCCGCATCGCGGGCGGTTCTTAACCCTAGTTATTCTATATATAAGTTTGCAACTTTTTTGTGCATTATCACTTGGACATTGTGCTTTGGGTGTTTTTCAAAAAAAAAAAGTTGACTTTTTTACTTTTAACCCAAATATTTTTACCTTTTACAATTTTAACCATACATATTTTTTTTAACTTTAACCCAAAACTTTTCATTATTTACAATTTAACTTCACAACTTTTGTCATTTATACTTTTCATCTTTCGCAAATTTTCATTTTACGTATAGTTCTAAATTTTTCGAGTTAATACGACGCAACGTGCATGTGTGGTTCAACGTTTTTACCTTTATATTCCATGTTTGACATGTTCGTCGCAACACGCATATCCTAGGTCGAGTCAGTGTTGGTGGTCGACGACAGTTGTGTGACATTAGTACTATTTGACACCGTTTTATGCCCCGCCGCAACGCGGGGTGTGCTCTGGTAGGTTTTCAAAGAAAAAATGGTTATGCATATGGTTGTCGTAACGTTGGCTTTGGGGGTTTCCAAAAAAATTGATTTTTTTTTTACTTTTCACCCAAAAGTATTTCATAAATTACTTTTAACTCAAAACTATTTGTTTTTTTACTTTTAACCCAAAACTTTTTACCTTTTGCAATCCATCCTCATACTTTTTTTACTTTCAACTTTGGTCCTTTATAATTTTCATTTTTTGCTTTATGCTTGGTTCTAAATTTTGTTACTTAACACATCGCAACGTGCGTCTTTGGTTTAACGTTTTTACGTTTCGTTCTAAATTTTGTGAGTTAACACGACGCAACGTGCGTGTGTGGGTGAACGCTTTTAAATCGTCTATTTTTTTTTCCCGTTTGACATGTTTAACATAACGTGCGGATCCTAGATTGACTTAGTTATAACTAAAGAATTCTCGCCGCATTGCGGCGGGTCGCAATCCTAGTTATTATTAAATTTATTACACCATAGTTCTCTAAAACGTAAACATAATATTTAAAAGTAATAAAGTTTAGTGACTAAGGTTTTGTGTTATAAAGCTCAAACCATTTCAGCAACCCCTCTGTGCATAGTGTGCATGTTTCAGGTTAATTTTATCATACTCTTGAAAACAAAGATTAGAACAACCAGCCTGTATAGTATAGATCATATAATTATAAGCTGACACATGGTATAGTAAGAACTTTTTATTTTTCTTTTATTCAAAATTATTATTCATATTAATTAAGAATTAGGTTATATTTGTTGGTATCACATTTGACGGGTTCCAGGACCAATCGGACCGGGAAGAACGATGATCACACATATACGTAAAATCTCCACAAACATCACACCACTTCATCTTTAAACGAAAAAAAAACAAGAAACGAAAATTGTAACTAATCAAAACAAGAAATAGGAACTAGAACTTGAACTTGCAAACTGTTTCCAATCGAAACTTGCATATATAATCTGAGGATGGAACCATGTATATATACTATCGAATGAGTGTGAGTGAAGGGATACGATGATTCACAGAAAGGATGCAACGTTTCCATGTTAACCGTTCATGCGGTTACGTATCCTTACTCACACCTGTTCGCACATCACGGCCCAAACTCAATGACCCATACATTTAAACCTAATGGACTTGTTAATGTCTTGACCCAGTAACTAGATGGCCTACGGCCCAAATTCAAAACAAACATAAACTAGTTTAATTGTTCGACCCATTAATAAACAATAAACATAATAAATCGAGCGGCCCAAACGGATTACCTGTTGTTCTTGATTATCGGCTTCAATCTCCCTCCTAAGCATGAACATCCGTGATCCGCTTGCTTCCTTCAATCGTCATTGTTGCCGGTGACCTCGATGGTTATCACCAAGTCCGGCTCATCTTCGCTTTCGACCGCTTCTTGTGGTGCCTTCTTCGTGCTTGCTCCATTAGCCTCCGGTGCATTCTTGTCTCCCTTTTTGTTCATCAAGTCGAAGTACCACTCAATTAACTCTATGTAGTAAATGTAAGCAACTTTTACCATATGTGCGTCGTCCAGTTCATAACCATACTCGACCGCTACTTCGTCCCAAAGATCATCCTCGATCACTTTCTTTATTCCACCCTTGACGGTTACAATTCGGTGTAGCAATATTAAACTTATTTCTCTACCGTCAATTAGTGTTGGTGGCATAGCATTCTCCTTGAAGATCCGCAGAAAACATGGTATAAACCATAAAAGGATTTCCTCGAAAGTGGCGCCATAAAACTTATCATGCCCGACCAACTCTTCATGTAACAACCTTAAATCTAACCCTTCTATACAACTTTCAACGATCATGTCATTCTTATGACATCCTCCTCATCTTAGGAAAGGACCACTGCCCTTTGACGTAACTCTTTTCAGATTGCAATGGATTATCCTTCAAGCCCTCGTAATAAATCATGAATCCGACTTTTGCCTTTTTCGAGTAAACGATTTCCTTCTTTTTGATACCCAATGTGCCTTCACCGTTCAACCTCCGATTTTTCTCTCTTTATTTCAAACTCTTTCTCGTAATACCCTTCAACATATTCTTTGATATTTTCTTTATCCTTGCGGTGCCCGTTTTCGACATCTAGACCCTCGTAGAATTTGTCTAGATACTCTTCTTCCACTTCTTTTTCCGACTTGTTCTCAAAAACATCAAACCCTTTCGCATGACTACTGGACATTTTCTTTAAAATACAAGTATCACCGATAGTAACCGTTTCAATTCATTGAAACAATAATTGCTCTAGGCTTAAAACGTTTTTCTTAAGTCTCGGAACGTAACTAACACACGGTATGGTCTTACTTTTCCATCCACCGGTATCTTAACTTCACCAACCCCATGAACGAATGGAAATTCTTTCTTCTTATTATTCATCGTCATACCAAAATGCCTCTTAAAACATTTGAAACACTCCTATTCCCGGTCATGTGTGTCTTAAAACTTGGATCCACTACCCAAATTGAATCATAGCTTCCTCTGCAAGCACCATCAACTAAATAGTCATTTTTCTACAGGTAATGGGGTAAGGTTGATGTACTTACTCGGACAAATAGAAGCAATGTGCCCAAATTGTTTGCACATGAAACAGTGAATCCTGGCCTTTCTCGGTCTCACGACTGGTGCACTTCCATTATGGCCAAACTTCTTCGTGAAACCCTTCGGAACCATCTTCTTGGGAAAGTTCTTGATGGGTGATTTCCACGAAAGCGTAGATTGCTTCCACTGCGCAACATACTTCCCTTTGTTGCAGCCCTGGCCACACTTTCCAGCATTCATCCTTTCATCACCAAAATCGGCACCAACCGATTTTCCTTTATCCCACAGATGATCTCCAGAACCACCATCATCTTTCTTGGTTTTCACCGAACCCTTAGCTCTGATACCAATGTTGGTATCACAGTTGACGGGTTCCCAGGACCAATCAGACTGGGAAGAATGATGATCACACATATATGTAAAATCTCCACAAACATCACACCACTTCATCTTTAAACGAAAAATACAAGAAACAAAAATTGTAACTAACCGAAACAAGAAACATGAACTAGAACTTGAACTTGCAAACACGTTTTCAATCGAAACTTGCATATATAATCTGAGGATGGAACCGTGTATACATACTATTGAATGGGTGTGAGTGAAGGGATACGATGACTCACAGAAAGGATGCGACTTTTCCATGTTAACCGTTCATGCGGTACCGTTATGTATCCTTACTCACACACGTTTGCACATCACGTCCCAAACTCAATGACCCATACAGTTAAACCTAGTGGACTTGTTAATGTCTTGACCCACTAATTAGATGCCAAATACAAAACAAACATAAACGAGTTAGTTGTTCGACCCATTAATAAACTAATAAACATAATAAAACGAGCGGAGTTGTTCTTGATTATCGGCTTCAATATTATGATAATATTTAACTAGAAATGAATTGATAGTTGTAAAATGTAAACGCTAGTTCATTTTGCTTGATCAATGATACAAGAATACAAAACAAAATAATTCAGATTTAATTTTATGAAATTCATATTTTAGTATTATTATTATTTCATTTGTATGTGAGCACATAATACTATAACACAATATCTGGTGAAGGTGTTAGTTTATGTAGTATTACTAGGGGTGTCAATACCTAACACGACAAGAAAATCATCTTGTTTGTTTCTATAATCATGTTATTGGAAAATTTAAACCCTTTTTGAAAAAATTAACCTCTTTAACAAACGGGTCAGTTCAAGGTTGAACCGTTTATAAAAATGACCCGTTAATTAAAGGGGTTGTTTTCGGTTGACCTGTTAATGGATAGAAGTGGTAGTTTTACCCGATTACTTGTAAATGAGTCGTTTGGATTATCTTTAATCTCTAAGGTTTCGAATAAAAAATGTGCAAAAATTGGACAGGGTCAAACGCGTTGAGAGTTACCGTCAACGAGTGTTGTACGTGAACATACCACAAGTTCATTAGACTAAAACTAAAGTAAACAAAAACCAAAACATATAATCTAGGCACCAAGTGTTCGATCAGTGCCAAATTTATAGCGCACATCATGAGCAAAATACCACCGAGCTCAACTGCATAAGTCATCACGCACCAGCCACCATTCACCAGTCTCACCAATCTTCATATGATCATATTTATAGAACCTGAACAGAAAAGGATTTAATGAAGTTTTTTAGCTATTTTCAAACACGGATTTTGCTAGCACATGATGCCTAATGAAACAAGCAATGAGAAAGTTATATACTTATGTCATTTGAAAGGTTGAATAATATTTTGTAACTATTATACTACATATGGATTTAATTATCTGTATAAAATATTGTTCTGGTGGCAAAAATTTCACTTAGATATGGACACCCGCGTATTTCAAGTGTATTCATATCCTTGAAACTTTGCATCTCATCCGGTAGAGAAACTAACCTGTCACCATCTACTAAACGTAATTCCTTGAGTTTTGGGAAGTTACTAGGCAAGGAAACCAAATGCATACACTTGTTTGTAAATGTCTAGTTTTTGTAAACAAGGAAACAAATTGGTGGTGTCTCCTGAGATATGTTTATGTTGTCTTCATGGAAACACTTTAAAAAATCCATGTACCCAAACTTAATGACCCTAAGATTGGGTAATCTCCCAAGTCCCATGACATGCTCACAATTCATACAACCAGGAAAATTAATTGCAACCAAATTCGTTTAATTGACCATCCAACTTGGAGGCATAATCCTTCCTTGTAATAATAAATGCTTAGTTTGTTGAGACTTGGATTTGGTTATAGCCCCTCAAGAACCTGTTCATCAGATGCAACCATTTCTGGTTTATTTTTCCTTGAAGAATAGTCCGACCGACCAAGCTAACTCTAAAACCAGTAGATTTGTTCTGCATTTGAGGTTGGCACTTTTGGCGTCACTAAAGACTCCAACATTATCAATTCCTAATATGCACAACTCTCCCTCAGGAAGATTTAGATCCCCCAACTCCCCTATTTTGCCCCCCCCCCCCTCTTCTTACCAAGGGGAATTCTGGAAAGCATTCATAGACAGTTAGTTCTTTGATTCCATATGGTAAATGCCAAAGTTAATAACAACGTCTGATCCAAATGTTCAAGATTAATCATGTATCTCGTGCCTTTAGGCAACTTACACAACTTTAGACAATAATGTAAAAGCAACACTTGCAAGTTTTGGAGATAAATAATCGACTCAGGTAGAACTACTATAAATGAGCCTGATAGGTTTCTTAATTCCTTTGGTGAAAAGAGAAAATCGGGATGTGGTGAGCTAAAATGAAGCACCTCATTTGGTATTTTAACCTCCTTACACACATGCTCTATAACTAAACAATCATTTCCCATCACATGTTGGGCCATGTCATGCACACGATTATGCATCATATATCTATCAGTTTCATACACAACAACCTAGTTTTATACACAACAACCTGGAAAAAAGACCTCCAAACCAAACAATTAAAATTTCTTCCACATGAACATACAAGTAGATTTCTGCTCTGGATGAAATGAATATGTTAACAACCCACAACTGAATCACAATATTCTTAACCATACCGTAGCCTTTAGGAAACAAAAAAAAAAGCAAAACATCTCTTTAAATGTGGAAGCAAGTTATCATAGCTTAACTTCAAAGCAGACAAGACGTCATGTCCTTGCAAGTTCCATATGACGCTGCATTTCACATGTTCCCGATCTCTTGTACCTCTTTTCGACCATATTAAGCTACCCAAGGTCTTCACTGCCAAAGGCAGTCCATTACATTTCTCAACTATCTCCCTTCAAATAGGCTCTAGCTCACATATTTCACCCCCATCTCTCCCTTCTGCAAATGCAAGCTTTTGGAATAATAACCACTAGTCCTTTTCTTACAACAATACTTCCTTCTGCCCCACAACTTAGTGATTCACTTAATTGGTTCCACTTGGTCTTTCATTATATTCAATCCAAACATCATTTCGTACAATTAAAAATTTCTTTTCCCATAACTAGCTTTAAAGGGAGTCTTGCATAACACCAAGTTGTGTAAGTCCACACTCACTCTTATCTATGGATGTGATGATTCCTTTTATTATATCAATTTTCAGAGACATACATCCAACATTTTAAGTCAAAATACTTATTCACCCTTTCATGGTTATAAACTAGTTTAGCTAAAGTAGTTTTTCCCAAACGTCCCATACTCTATATACCATACACTCGAATCTCACCATTCTCATATTTTCCTTAATTATATCTTTGTCACATATTTTTCCGGTTACCATCTCCACCTCTTGATCTCTTCCGGAGATATTTGAAGAATCGTGTATAAGCGAGCTCGTTTCCCTACTTGGCATCTCACATGCAACTCCCATATCATGTACATGACTTATGACACCTGAAGTGGTCAACTTTAACTCACATCTCTTGGATGCAATGTCATCTAGTCTCCTTCTTATGTCTTTAACAAGGGCAGTCCTGAGGGTGGGCGGGAAGGACCACCGGCCAGAGCCCGATATTTCGAAGGGCACATTATTTAAAAAAATCCGATATGTATATGTAAAAAAATAAATTAATAGGTTATACTCGTACAAACACCATCATAGACTCACCTACAAATCTATTTTTATGGTTTAGATTAGTTATTAGCCCATTGGCATTATGTTTAGACCTTTAGTGAGCGCAGTACCCAATTTCGTTAAGGCCTAAGGGCATGTTTTTTCGAGTTCGAACATGGTACACGAATTCTTAGGGTCGGCTGGTCTTTAACTTTATGAGCCATCCAAACACGCGATATAAATTTATTAGACCATGGGGTGTGGGGGTCGTTCCCTCCCCGTCTCGGCTCATCCCCCACGTCGCACACCGCCCCCTTGGGGCTCGTCACGTCGCCAACGGTGGAAGGAAGACGGAGGCGACGATGCTTTCTGATTGGCTGATGGCTGATGGTGGGGACCACATAGAGAGAGATAGAGAGTTTTTTTTTGTTTTAATTATTTATTATATATTAGTTTTTTATTAACTTTGGGTAGTCCCAACACCCTTGGATAATCCCCTTTGGATGGTCGTTTATCGAATGTGACGTGGCGCCTACGTGGCGGATAGTCCCCAAAGGGACTACCCAAACCACACCCAATGGTCTTATGAGTGGAGGAGAAGAAAGCTCTTACCCTGTATTTAACTCGTTTTTTTTGTGTAATCCTTGTAGCAAAGCTTTAGTTGAGACCTCGTCCAACACATTTTCAATCACCAATGATGCTGATCTGAGATCTCTAAGGCATAATTCTACAGCCCTTTACTTGATTTTTTTTCTCTTGTGCATCTTCAAGAAGTTGAGATGTACGTTGGATCTTGTTTGACTCATATTAGCATGGGTCTTGTAGTTGTATACATACATATAACATAGTACTATTTTTTTTTTTTTTTTTTGTTTTTCTAGTTATTTCTGGGTTATGAATTATGAATCGAAAATTGTCTTACAATATGTATAATTTGCGTACGCCTATCATTTTGTAACCCTATTTTCACTTATAAACTTATATATTTTTTCTACACTGATTTTGATTTATTATCAATTTATCATATATTTCAAAGTCATTATATTTAGACAGAATTCATCACCAGCTTTTGCCAAATATTTGTTGAACTCTTTCGTATTTCAATGAAGAAAATTCAAAATTAAAGTTGGAGAAATAACCCACCCATTATGTGGAAAATATTTCATTGAATGTTTGAAGCGGTAGTGCTCTACAGTTTTGATTTGTATTTTCATCTATATGTTTGAAAATATGCGTGAACATTTTTCCTTGATAGACTTATTGATAGTTTTTGTAACTTAGCCGTTCTAAAAAACATTTTTCTTATTTTGTAACTAGCTTACAAACCCGCGTATTACACGGGTTGAATATCACAAAAAATGTAAATCATAAGCGTGTGTATAATCATTATCGGTGAAATGACCTGGACCTGAATAATCCAGACCCGAAAACCGAAGAACCCAACCCAAACTAACCCGGACCTAGATAACCCAGACCTGATCAATCCGAACTTATATTGATCTGTTATCAGGCCACTTTTTTCAAGTCAAACCCAAACAATTTGAACCGAAAAACTGAAACCCGAAAAAAATCCAGAAGAACACCACTAATAGCTACCCAAGCATACATAAATTTAATATTTTTTTCTTTTTAATTTTCTTTTCTCATCGGCCACATATATATTCCACACATCTTTTTTTATAAACTAATTAACAAATCATATATATCCTTTAAAATTGGTGTTGTTATTATTATTATTATTATTATTATTATTATTATTATTATTATTATTATTATTATTATTATTTCAAATAAAATCTCATTCATCATCACTTCCTATTTTAGTGGATACATATACATTAATGGATGTATACACATTGAAAGAGATATATAATTAAAATTGTTGATATTCATATATTTTTAATTATAAAAAAATATTAAAATAAAATATAAATAAGTTTTTTTAGGTTGAAAGAGAGAATGCCACATGGCATTTATTGGAATCTTTTATTATAAGTTAGATTATTATAAAATATTAAATATTTAATTCCAATTAATTCTGATTTATAAGATTCGTCCATATTGTTATTATCAAGTCACCAATATGGTTGCAAAAGTCGCTAGGCATTCCCTAATCGGTCAACAAGGGAGTTGAGAGTACTCGGCCTGGGTGGAGAGTACACGGGAAGTACTCGGACATGTTAAATTATAAAGAAATTAGTTTTGGAAAATTAAATATATGTTAGATAACATAAATTTACTAATATTTATAACAAAATATGTGAAAATTATATATATTCTTTAATATGATATACATAGAAATTATGTTTTACTTTTTTTTAAACCAAACTCGGCCCGAGTTGACCTACTAGATCCGATTCCGACCGAGGTTGACAGCATTATAATCGATTCCAAGTAATTAGGCAGAGTTGAAGAAAGTCGTCTCGGCAGTCTACCTTGTAGCGACTACTCGGGAAGTACTCGGCGTTGGAGACCTTGTTTTACAACAATGGTCACGAATACAAAAGGGGTATGAGGTTTTGGGTCACTAACACTCTAAAGTCTAAAACACTGATATTAATGGGAAGATTTCGTTTTAACATGTGAACATAAGCAAATAGGCAGGCAGGCAGGCTGGCTGTTGGACTTTTTTTTTAGTAATTTCTTATTTGTTTTTCTTTTTTATTTTAAAAATAATCGGTTGTTATATATGTGATACAAATAAAAAAATATTATAAGGTGCGGTGTAATGGCTTGATGCCCCATGCTAAGTCACCCTCAGTGGGCATTAAACACTATTACGGGTGTGCTAAGGGCTTGGGCTTGAGCAAGATAACGTGCATGAAAGAGAAGTTCAGAAGAAGCATGAGAGCGTATATCCCGTATATGGATTAATTTTGCAGCTAATAAAAATCTTCTATTTCAAGAAGGCGTTGTACGAGTACAAATGGTCTAATGTGAAATTTATTAAGCCAGTGACGTTGTACGAGTACAAATGGTCTAGTGGAAAATTTATTAAGCCAATGCCTATGAGACACATGACATAACATAGGTACAAATAAAAAAGGTACAAGCTTTGAGGGAAGAGTAATACATTTTTCTAAGTGTATAAATTTTATATCATACCCTTGACAGTTATAATTTAGGAAGTAACCCACAATCTTGATATTTGAAATGTGACATTCTAATTAAATTAGATGGCTGGTGAAATGAAACTTGTAATTTGATGACATCCACAATTCATGAGTTTTATAATTAAAAACGAAATCAAACTAAAACGTAAAGTTGGTGCACGGCATGTTGTGGGATGGTGCCCTATACCACCTCACCAACAAAGGGCGTTATACACCAAAACGTGGCGTTTAGAGGGGGCCAAACATTTGGGCGTCACCCCTTTAGTGGCTGTTAGGGAGAAAGAGATGTGAGGCCATAGAACCTTAACCAATAACCAATTTTCTTTATTGTTTTTCTTTTTTTTTTTTTTTATTTTATAAGTTAAACCATAACAAGCTTGTGAAGGATGGGTTAGTTAAAACTCCATTAAGTAATGCGGTTAGGCAAATTGTATGGCTATTTTCCAAACCGTATAGGCCATTAAGTTGTTTCCATGCAGATCAAAAGCTTTATCTGTTTAAAGACGGATCTCTTTCTATTGTTTTTACTCTTTCTTCAGTTCATTCGTATATAAATCTGCTAATTATTGGATAACTAGGGTTAAGACCCGCCCGCGTTGCGGCGCGGGTACATCGTAAACATTGAATGGATTTATCCAAACGTTATATGATGCATTAACCATATGAAAGCACACATTTCGACGTATCCAAGTGAGCTCAGTGTAACCTGTATAAGCATTGTGATTGGATCAAACATAAAGTAAATGGAATTCATATTGAACAATCATAACGTATTATATGTGACCCAACTCATACATAGAAAACGTAACGTGTATGAAGGAAAATATGCACATGTAATCGAAAGGGATTAATTAGAGCTTTCGGAAAAAAGGCGAGAAAGAGAAACCATAATTTGACTCCACTCGGTTAAAAAAAAACACTTTATGAAACATACATAAAATAAATACAAAAACATATTATATTTGACCTGAATCATTTCCCAAAAAAGTTTACGCCGAAACGTAGAACAACTTAAATTTATACCAAAACGTACATAAAAATAAGCACGTAAAAATGGCTTCTTTAAAAGAAAACGTATTATATTTGACATTACTCGTCTATAAAAAAAGTTTACGTCTGAATGTAGAACAAATCATATTTATACATACCCGTACATAAAATATGCACGTAAAAAATAGTTTTTAAGTAAAGGAAGTATAGGGGTAAACCGAAACAAAATATTAAAAAATTAATAGGTTAAAAACGTTCGTAAAACCATGCCAAGTAGCACCAATGCCCCAACGACATCGACTCTTAACATTGTAAAAATAAAATAGATAAAATGGTAAAAATTACACTGAACGAAAAGGAGACTAAAATTGTTGAACTACGCACACCCGTTACAGTGTCTTAATGCGAAGAAATTAACCAGAAACGTAAAACGTACAAAATAATAACTTAGTCGATCTAGGACCCGCCCGTTGCGGGAAAGTTTTCAAAGGGAAAAAATGGATGCGTTGCGACGTGTCTATCAAATATGAAAAAATAGAGCAAAAACGTTGAACCTCACATGCACACTATGATATGTTAACTCGCAAAATTTAAAACGAAACGTAAAACGAAAAACTTGCGAAAGACAAAATGTATGGGGGACCAAAGTTGTAAATAATAAAGTGTTGTGGTAAATTATAAAAGATAAAAAAGTTTGAGTTAAAAGTAAAAATTTCAATTTTAAATGGGTTAAAAAAAGTAAAAGAAAAAACTTTAAGGTTAAAAGTGAAAAGTAAATTTTTTTTTTTTGAAAAAGACCCCAAGCATAACTTAAAAATTTCAAAGGTTAAAAGTGATTTTTTTTTTTTTTTTGAAAAAGACCCCAAGCATAAATTACAAGTCATAATGCACAAGAAAGTTGTTAATTTATATATGGAATAATTTCGTAACTTTAATCAGATTAAAAATTTTTAAAGTTTTTACCCGGTTGAATTCCTTAGCATTACTCTCATCTTTTTTAATGTGATGAGTAGTTTTATAAAATATTTTATCAAACAATATACTTTATAGCATTAATCAATCATACCGTTAGATATGGCCTTGAATCAATTCATCATGACTAAAAGACATTTCAACGAGAAAATTGACTCAAAGAACATCAAGACAGCTTAAAAGTCTAGTGTGGAAAATTTCATAACTTGTTTCACGGGTTAGTTCACATAAAAATATCCCCTTTTTTATATTAAATTAGTAAAAAAATATTATTATATTATAGAAATTAAGGTTGACTCATGAATGTTTGTCCACTATATATATGGTTAGATCTCAAATGAAATATTTCATAAACTCGAAGTTATGGCATCCAAGCTTTTACTACTCGGTCTACTCGTAAATCTTCTCATGCTCACAGGTTTCCCTCTTTTCATTTTATCTATAGTTTATCTAATTACATGTAAAATAAGAGATTTTGTGTTCATAAAAATGTCAATATTATTTACAAGTTTTCTGCTGTGAACTCTCTTATACGGTCAAATAAAAAGAAGGAATTTGTAGAAAAAATATATAAAATAAAAATGTTGGGTATTTACGGTATTGGTTTGTTTTAGTTATTATGGTTTTATATATATATACCTATAACCTATATAGGGTTAGGATCATGTGAGAAGCACTAAGCTAATTGAGAAACTTGAGAAGCATTCTGGACCACACATTTCCCTAAGCTTTTCGTAATATACACATATGTATAGTTTAAAACTGACTATATACATATATGTATATTGGATTATACACATATGTATATAGTCAATTGTAAACTATACATATGTGTATATTACGAAAAGCTTAGGGAAAATGTGTGATCCAGAATGGTTCTTAAATTTTTCAAATAGGGTGCACTTCTCTTAGGATCCCTACCCTACCTATATAATTATTACCATTTACCAAACCATAAAAATGGTTATTATAAAAAACATATAACTGAACCATCCGTTTATTAATCGTCCGTGTGGATTTTTTTTATGATTTCATTATCCAAGTTTTCTAATCATGCATAGTTTTAATTTTATTTTTATTAGTAATATTTTTAATAACAATAATAATAACAATACAATAATAATAGTAGTAGTAGAAGTAGTATTATATGTTTTGTGAAAGTGTAAAATACAATATTCCTTATCGTACGATATGAAATTACGCAGTTTATAAAACTCAAAACCCTAATCACGCATGTTAAAAAACCATAATTACGCATAGTAAAAACCATAATTAATAACGCATGTTTAAAAAACCATAATAACGAATGTTGAAAAATTATAAGCAGAGGTGATTATGGTTTTCAACATACGTGATTTATGGTTTTCAACATAGGTGATTAGGGTTTTAAGTTTTATAACGTGGGTAATTTCATATCATGTGTCAAGGGATATTGCACGTTAACCTTCCCCTATATGTTTTAACGATATTATTTATATTTGGTGCAAAACAGATGCCGAACCCGTAGGCGTATGCAACGGTCGAAATGGCAACAATTTGCCATCAGAACAAGACGTTGTAACCCTTTTCCAAAACAAAGGCATATCAAGGATGAGAATATATGATCCAAATCAATCTCAAGCCACACTTGAAGCACTCGGCGGAACCAACATCGAAGTCATGATTGGCGTTCCTAATGATGCTCTTCAATCACTCACTGATCAAAATGCCGCAAACACATGGGTTAACAACAACATCGTAAAGTACTCAAACGTCAACTTCAAATACATCGCGGTTGGAAATGAAGTTGATCCAAATAACGAGAACCGTGGGTACGTAGATTTTGTACTCCCCGCCATGCAAAATATACACAACGCTATTAAAGGTGCGGGCCTTGATGACCGGATTAAGGTGTCAACCGCGACCTACACGGGTCTTTTGGAGAACACATCTCCACCAAGTCATAGTGCATTTAGAGGCAATGTGCAAGGGTTTATTGGGCCTATAGTTAAATTTCTAGTAGAAAACAACTTGCCAATGCTAGCCAATATTTACCCTTACTTTGGTTACCTTGGTGACCCTAACAAAAATCTCCAATACGCATTGTTTACCGCACAAGGGACAGTGGTGCCTGATGACAATGGTCTACAGTATTCCAACCTTTTTGATGCCATGTTAGATGCGCATTATGCAGCTCAAGCGCGTGTCGGTGGGGAGAATGTGGAGATTGTTGTGTCTGAGAGTGGATGGCCTTCAGAAGGTGGCGAGGAAGCGACACCAGACAATGCTGGAACTTACTATAAGAATTTGGTTGAGCATGTTAGAGGGGCGACGGGCACGCCCGCAAAGCAGGGAATATCTATAGAGACGTATTTGTTTGCGATGTTTGATGAGAACCTGAAAGGTGGAGCCGAGACGGAGAAACATTTTGGGATTTTTTCCCTGAGTCAACAACTTAAGTATGATGGGTTAACCTTCAATTAGGAAGGCTAGCTTGGCATTTGTCAAAAAAAAAGTGATTTATATTTAATAAATCGATAATGAATTAAAGAATTATGTTTGATTATTTCCTCAGAGTTTTTGTAACACCTTATGTTTAGAAATATAAATAACAATAATTATTAATACTATTTTTATGACGTCACGTGTTGTGGCGAAGCATAGCGAACACTATTCCAATAACAAAATTTGGAGTTGGCGTGAGGGTAAGGGCGCTTTTTATATACATACCCATGTGACTCAAATGCTTAAACCTGCTTTAGGACTAAACTTTGTTTGTCGGAAAACATAGGACAAAGAATGATTGTTTACTTGCAATGAGAAACCATGTATAACGCAATTTAAAACCAAATGCACTTGACAACTTGCTTGACGAACATCTATAGTAAATAAGATGGAAATACATGCCGATTCCAAGAAATTAAACCACAATTTGCATCATTAATATCATTAAACTGAGTTTAGACGATTAGTGTAAAAGTCAGTGTTAAAATCCATACAAATAACTTCAATTCGGTGTAAAGTAAACTCAAATTGGGTCACATCAATAACACGGAGGAGTTCATGAACGAAATCCAGGGGTTACCTGTTTCCCGTAAGTTGTTCCTCCAAATCATCATCTATAGTTGCAAATTATATCTATAGATATAAGGGCAATTTAGTACTTAATAGTATTTTCTCTCCTAATATCTCAAATTTGGAAGGATAAATATATAGACAAATTTTCTTCCCTTTTCCCTCCTTTCCCCTCCCCTCCTATCCTTAAAAAAACTCGGAAACATGGTTTTTTTATATTTTCATCTCTTTTTTCCCCCTCCCCTATTAAATGAGACTCGGGAACAAAGTGTTACACTAGCATATAATCATACATTCGTAAACAAAGAACTTTTTAGCATATAATCAAGGACATGAAACCAGGTATTTTAATATGGGGTACACGTGCAAGACTAGTAGGTAACTCGAACGATGCGGCGGTGGCAATAATTTACAATGCGATACTCATTTTCAGTTAGTCGAACGTAAGTGCAACTCGTAGAAGCCATACCAACCCGTAGACGTGGGTCACTTTGACCATACCACGTAAATTTTCGTGTTCTTTATTTTTTGTTGCTTTCGTACATGTGTTTGTTCGCTTTCGCTTAAACCTACTCTGATCTAATACCTAACATTCTATATAATTCAAAATTGATCATGTTTGTCAAGATAATTATAAATTATGTAAATCAAAATCATGATTTTCGAATTTTAATGGAAGAAATTATACTAGGCGGCTAATGATACAGTGTGAATTGACAAGGTCCACGATTCACATGTTCATGATTGTGATTGAAAACGAAATAAATCTAAAACCGTAAAATTGAGGAGGGTTTTTTAAGTCAAATTTAGTTCGGGTCCAAGAGTTGAGAAGACTACATGTGACTACTTTTCAAAGTGCCAGCTCGTTAAATCATCTCCATCCATATGTTGTTGGTATGGTAATATCAAAGGGATCAAAGTTATATCTGTTTTAAAATGATTTTTTTGTTTTCGACCTCTTTTATTGTGTCTCTTATTAACTGTTAACTCTTCAATCAACTCCGTAAATTTGATTTTTAGTTGTTTACAAATGACATATAGTTGAACCAATGAATATTCTTAATACGATGAATTCCTTAACTTTGCCATTATTTTTGTAATGTGAGTATTTAACTAATTTTAATAAAAAGAATTTATAAAACAATATATTCCACAAGATTCATCAATGATGCCGTTTGTGTCATTAAATTAACTTATCAAGACCAAAATACTTTTCAACGATAAGATTGACTCAAGTGTATAAAGAGACAACTAAAACCTTTTTAAACTAACTAGTTGTGTGGAAAAACTTGTTAGACGGGTTATTTTGTATACAAAAGCTTTTCCTATTTTAACTAAAAGAATAATAATAATAATAATTTTAAACCAAAAATTAGATAAGAATAAATATTTGTTTTTCTATAAAGAATTTTAAACAAAAAATTAGTAAGAATAAATATTTCTGGGTTGGGTGAAAAAATACAAGTTTTCGATCACATTTTGTCGCTATCTTCTTTATTCTGTGTTGGATCTACCATTTTCTACAAAATCATCATTACGAGCTATTCAACTCGCATGCATGTATTGCATTTGTAACAAAAACTTTATGGAAGGTTTTAGTGTTTTATCTAAATATATGTTCTATGTGTCGCATTTTTTTGAACTGCGACGCAACTTTATATATATATATATATATATATATAAAGATAAAGCTCTAACAAGAAACTAGGGAAAAGTACAGAACGGATAAAAGGAAAAAGAAAGACATTACAATAAATCACCAACATCAAAATATATCCATTTATGCCAAACCGGAGCTCGAATTTTTGCGCTTTGCGTCACCAAATGAACAACTCCTCCTTTATAAGCTGCTCGAACTTTTTTAAACCTAGTTTTCTTCAAAAAGAACAAAAGAATATTCAAACTTTGGGTATTACCATATTTGGAAACTCCCCAGTCATTCTTTCAAGTTGCAACTCAACAACAAAACTTTACTATATCTTAGGGTGTCCGGAGTGGTGCGGCAAAGGGTTTTGCCGCGCAGTAACACCGCCGCCGACCCCTTTGCCGCTGCGGTTTCAATGTTGATCGGTGAAGGGATGCCGCTGCGGTGAAAGGAGGAAGGAGAGAGAGAGGGCTTCGGTGAAGGGAGGAAGGAGAGAGAGAGGGTAGTGTGGGGTGTGGTCCATTCCAATCTCAACCAATCACACCTTTTTCCTTTTTTTTAAAAAGTTTACCACTTCACCAAGTGTCTAACCATCGCCAACACTTTTCATCAAAGTTTAAACATTTTTCACTGATTGACGTGGCGCACTCTGATTGGTTGATTTTTTAGTTTGCCACTCTCAAATGTTTAACCACTCGTACACCCTTAAAAGTCAATATTTGGAGGAACATGGCTATAATTCAATCATTCTTGCAAGTTGCAACTCAGCAACAAAACTTGACTATATATTAAAAGTCAATATTTGGAGCCACATGCCTATGATTCAATGTTTTCCGACTTATGAAAACAAAAATAATAAAGCCATCACCAATTTGCAATTGTATATGAAAATTTATTTATGATATCAAAAGCACCACACACATGTTGAATGCAAAAAATAAATTGGAATATTTAGTAAAAATGTGTTCTTACTAATGTAAAGATGATTGCGAAATCGAGTGGTTGGAATAAAGAACGTTTTGTCATTAATCATGTCATGATCTATAGTTTTTTTAGAACGACTTTCTTGTATTAGGCTACCGCAGCTTAGGTCGGGCCTATACTAAGACGATTCCCACAACGTCATGTGTATCATATTTATAGAATAAGTAAATATGCTATGCGATTCTTGACAAATTATTGGTTCGAAAATGAACACCGTGTATGCTTTAAGAATAATATATTTATTTGGTGCAAAACAGATGCAAAAATAAGCGTGTGCAACGGCCAACTTGGTAATGATTTGCCATCAGAACAAGAAACGGTAGCCCTTTACCAGAGCAACGGCATATCCAGGATGCGAATCTATGATCCAAATCCAGAAACGCTTAAAGCACTTAGTGGAACCAATATCGAACTCATGATCGGTGTTCCTAACGAAGATCTTGAAAAGCTCACTGATCAAAATGTCGCAAACACATGGGTTAATGACAACATCCTTAAGTACTCTAACGTCAACTTCAAATACATCGCGGTTGGAAATGAGGTCGATCCAAATAACGAAAGTATGAAATATAAGGATTATGTACTCCCCGCTATGCAAAATGTTCACAACGCCCTTAGAGCCGTGGGCCGACATAACCAAATTAAGGTGTCAACCGCTGTAACAACTGCCACTAAAATCAATAGTTAGGACAATAATTAGTCAATAAGAAAACCCTAATTGAGACACCCAAGTAATTCTGCTCTAACCCTAAAATTTTCAGAATAATCAGAATCAGGATTAGGGCCCCTAAAACTCGAGGGGGCAAACCCTAGTTGATAATTATCTAAATTAAAACGTAGCTATGTTCTGATTGGCTGGATTTTTGAGTCACCTAAGCTACAACCGAGTCTAGGCAGCCTATGAATTAGACTGCCTAGCTTACGGACCGTAAGGGGTCCGGCATACGGTCCGTAAGGGAGACCCAAAAATTAGTATAAATAGCCGACCTTGGGACTTGCACATAGGAGTTGAAACGACGTTATTACCTTCTGTGTACGTCGAATTATACTCAAAACAGTCCACAATTAAACACACACGATCACGAGGTGCTGCCGCAATCAGGGTAATAACTCGATCGCTATTACGATTCAACGTCCGATCGATTATAACTATCCAACGATTGTCCGAGTGCTGCTCAAATTGAGCTTGTACTTTGTTATTCATTGTGATTTCAACTTGAATGTTTGAGTGTTGTTCGAATTCGGACTATGCTCTGTCATTCGTTGTGAATCCATTGGATTATTAAGTATCGCACTTGATAATAGTTGTGAGGGTTTAATCTCGTGAATTGACGTAACTGCTGAATTAGTTACTAATCCCGTTTGTGTGTGCATTGTTATTTAAATTAGGTTAGCAGGCTAATCAGTAAATGTCACACCCCCAAAATACCACATGCGGGAACCCCCGCGAGGTGTGTGATGTACCAGGATCCAAGCCACCAATCACATTGAACTTATACATGTAATTAAATAAAAACTTTCATTCATTAGCATAAAGTGTTACAAATGTTATATGACATTCATTGTATATAGCGGAAGCATAACTCATTTGTTAAGTGTTTCGTAAATCATGTGTATATAAACCATTAAGCTTGTATTGCGATTCCATGTATCTCGTCCCATGACCACTCCAGCCTCTCAGACAGCAAGTTCCCCAAGATATAACTCTATAGACCTGCAAGCATGCAGACAAGTGTGTCAGACGACGCTGGTGAGTTCAAAGTTTTGTTAACGCGTTTAATTACCAGATGTGTGTTTACAACAGTTCAACGTTTTGCTTTGATGTTGTTATTACTCGATTACCGTATATGGCGACTAGATGTGAATGCCCAACCCCAATGCCTCCATTTAGGCATTGGTCATGAGGTCAAGGTATCAAACAACCTTGAATAGATGTAAGGGGTCTTATATATATATACGATGAGAATGCCCAACCCCAATGCCTCTAACCAGGCATTGGTCATGAAGTCCAGGTAATTAGTTCACGCCCGTCCTTTCAGCCCGGTGTGAGGGTGCCAAACCTAATAGCGCTATCAACTAAATACCTCGTTGCTTCTTCAGCAACACGGTAGATGTACGGGGTCTTACATGATTTATACTGTGTTCAATGACCAACATCCCAATTAAACAGTTTACCCAGTATTCCCTTCAGAAACGTTTACCAGATGTCCCAAACCACCGGGACGCATGCTTAGAAAAGTGCAGTGAACTCACCTTAGTTTTGCTCGGTAAGATTAATTTACTTGTTGACCAGTTGATCAGACACGTCCTAGCATAGGTTCCAACACCAATCAGTTTTGTGTTTACTTATATGGCATACATTGTTCAGGTTTACACAAGTAATAAACACTCATCACTAGGCATGGTATATCAGTCAATCAAGCACACAACTCCATCATTAAAGTGTGTTTACACATTAGGTGCTACGCATATAAAGTTATACGACAAATACCACGTTTCAATTATTCATATAACAACTCATTTCAAACATACAAACAATGTGTGGCTTCATGTACCATTCGTGGCCCTTAAACCCGACATACGAGGCCCAGGCCCAATCCTGTCCCGGCCTGTAACCCTTAAGTGGTTTCTGTTTCAGCTCATAGCCCACCTAGACCGGCCCAACTCACAGCATGGCACATCATTTTGTTGCGCGGCCCATTACATAGTTATATATCTAGTCCAGTTTGGTTATGGCTGTTGTGCCATGAGGTTATATGGTATGATCAGTGAAATAATATCAACAATACCCCAAAGTGTCAAGTGACAAATATCAAATTCACACTCATTAATATAACACCATCATTCTGTCACAAAGTCCGAATATCATGATATTCCTCTCAAGTATCAAATCAAATACTACAAAACTTACATGTGTACACCAAACTTACATGTGTACACCTACACTGTTACTTGATCGGACCCACACCCCTATCAGTTTCTCGATCATTAATTAGCACATATCCATGAAATATCATAATCATCATATAACATTAAGCAAACTAATCGATTTCGACAATTCATCAATTATTATGCACAACATCCAAGAATAGCTAAACAATATCAGATTCATTATCATTACCATTTAAACGACACATACGCATGATCAATACAATCAACAAGTAACCTACACCATCTAGTCATCTTTATTACGAATTTCATATGATGTGTATAAACATAACCCTAGTCAACAAGAATTACAGTCGCATAAACAACAAGGATTGAGATTAACAATACTAACCGAATAATCTATACTTCGAGGGGGGGTGTCTGCTACTGCCGATAACCGAAGACAGGTAGGGGATGTGTTAGGGTTTGTGACTAAACTCTACTCACAATTATTATGTCAAATCTTTTAAATATTGATTGGATTAAAATATGGTCCAATAGGAGTTTAATATAAATAGTTTATGAAAAGCCCACTAACAATATGAGGTCCAATTAAAATCACCACATGTGAGAATTGTTGTCCTTTAACAGTTCATGTATCAATTCAAATTGATCGGCCCAAGAATTGCATGCGATTTCAATGATGTTGTCGGCCAACATATTCATTACATTCAACAAACATTATATGAACTTTCATGAAACAATTAAAGTTGTCGGATTTTATGTTAATGGATTGAAATTTTGGGTTGTCACATCATCCCCAACTTGAAAGAAATTTCGTCCCGAAATTTGATAAGTAATCCAAGAGTGGCGAAGTGTCAGATCAGGTTGACCGTGGATTTTTCCTCGGGTACCATGACGGGTGGTCCTTTGGACAACCCTTAAGCATGTTAAAAGATGAAATAATCCTCCATTTAGCCGTGTAATTATCTTGAATTAGATAACTACGATGCTTATGTTTCAGGTACGATTTAGGAGTTAAAAGATGGATCAAAAGCAGTTTTTGGAGGCTTTGGTGGAAAACGGGTCGAGAGGAGAACAAAAGACATAACAAAGAAGACAAAGTACCTGAGTACCGTAAATTACGGTTGGTCCTTTGGACAACCCTTAAGCATGTTAAAAGATGAAATAATCCTCCATTTAGCCGTGTAATTATCTTGAATTAGATAACTACGATGCTTATGTTTCAGGTACGATTTAGGAGTTAAAAGATGGATCAAAAGCAGTTTTTGGAGGCTTGGTGGAAAACGGGTCGAGAGGAGAACAAAAGACATAACAAAGAAGACAAAGTACCTGAGTACCGTAAATTACGGTTCTACCGTAATTTACGGTAGACATGGAATTGGCCATTTCCTGCACCGTAAATCAGGCCCTCAGCACCGTAACAAGTTGATGTCCACCGTAAATTACGGTGGAGCCGTAATTTACGGTGGAGCCTGCACGAAAAATATGTAACTGCCATATTAGAATCGGTTTTTGGGTGTCTTTTGGTATTATCTCATCATTGACGGTTCTTGGGCACTTTGGGGGCGAATTTGGAGTAGAAGCTTGCTTTGTGAACATTTCCAATCATTCGGTTTGTGTTTTTAATTTGTATGAACATTAGATTGTTGATGATGATGATTCACCGAGCCATGTCCGGCTAAACTCTTCGGTGATCATCCTAGGTGAAAGTTTCTAAGACTTTTGTGTGTTTAATTTCTGCATTTCTAGAATGATATCTTGCATTGCTTGAATGTCATGTTGTATGTTTGATTGTTTGTAGTGTGTTAATCAATTTTGCAATTTCTAGTCTTGATCGTACGTTCTTGGTGCCGTTGGCAACCGAGATATCACGGGAAGGGTTAGGGTTGGTTATTGGTTAATAGGTCATCGGGAAACAACCTCGCGTTATCTAATCCGAGTACTTTGTTCCCTTTTATCACTTCAATCACATATACACGAGTTATGTCTATGTAACTCTTTCTAGTGAAATTGCACACAACTGTTTAAAGAAACTGAAACCTAGGGTGGTCATTGTTCTCTCCTAATTGTTTACAACCAACTTTGATTTGACTTAGTTCTTAATTTAGTTTTCCAAAACAACAATCCAAAATCTTGAATTTTAATTTTTTGCAATTTAGTTTAATTTTAGTTTAAATACAAAGCTATACAATCAACACATTTTCCACATACTCCCTGAGTTCGATACCCTACTACCGCTAAATACAGTTGTTTAGGGATTAAATTTGCGTGACCCACGACATCACGTCAAATTTTGGCGCCGTTGCCGGGGAGTAGTGCGCAACGTGTGTTAGTTTAATAGTTTTGTTTGTTATTTTCGGGTTTACGCTGGTTGTGTTTAGTGTGCAGGTACTTCAGGTGTATGCATACTAGAGGCTCTCACAGGTCATCACCGCTATCGTTTGATCCGGAAATTGAAAGAACGCTAAGACAAAACCGAGTTTTAGTGAGAGAAAACAAAATCATTGGTTCACCCACTTCACCCATTACACCAAGAAACATCATGGCTGATTCCCAAATTCCACCTACAACGGGTCAACCATCTTCTACCTTCATACCTACTTCCACTCAACCATCACCAAACACCACATTACCCAATACCATTGCCGAATTCACACCATCCCATGTCACCCAACCAATTACCACCCAAACTGAACCGTCCATCACTTACAATTCATCCACTACAATCCCACCATTATCTCACTTCTTTCCCCCAACTACGGGTCAATCAACATCTACTTTTTCAATTGCACCGAGTTCTACTATTGTGCATGCTACCTCATCCTTTAGACCACAACAATCAGGTTTTCAATATTCAACCGTTCCCTTTGGGCAAACTTCAGGAATTCAAGGGGGTGGTTATGATGAGGGATTTGAAGACTTTGAGGGGTATGAAGATGATGGGTACGGGTATGGAGATTATGGTGATCAAGGGGATTTTGGTTATGTTCAGAGTCAATCTCAAGGGATGGCAAGTGTTGGTGGAATGCAACATCAACAACTTATACCACAACACATTCGGCCAAGACCACAAGGGCCACCAATGCCACAACCGATTCCATTGCAACAGGTCCGGCCACAACATGTACACCAACAACAATTCCAAAGACCACCTCAGCGCCCACCGATGCGACCACAACAGTTTCAACAACCGATCGCACCACAAGGGCAGGTACCAAGACCGAATGGGCCGATTATTCCGAGAGGTAGGTATGGTGTGCCACGAAGACATCTTAGAGAAAATGTGAGGGGCATAGAAGCACATTTTCGGCCGGTAATCACACAAAACCCTTCACCGGTAGTCATTCCTCATAATGATCAAGGGCGCACGTTCGAAGTGAGAACCAACTCGTTACAAAGTTTACCAAAATATAAGGGGTTGGCAAATGAAGAGCCTTACTTTCATTTAGAGGCTTATGACTCAATTTGCAACACCCTTGGGAGTCAAGGGTTTTCAGCTGACGACATCAAATTAGTGTTGTTCCAATTTTCTTTGGAAGAGAAGGCTAAGAAGTGGTTTTACACATTACCTTCGGCATCAATATATACATGGGGGGAGATGCAACAAACCTTTTTGGATGAATTCTACACCGCCCAAAAGACCAATGATGCGCGGAAGGGGTTGAGAAGCTTTCAACAACAACACGGTGAGATGTTTCATGAGGCGTTTGAGCGTTTTAACATGATGATTAAAAACTGCCCTCATCATGGGATCGAGTTATGGGAGTTGATGAACGCTTTTCATGAGGGGTTGAGTGCCGAAGACGCACGGGATTTAATGTCTATCACCGGAGGGACGTTTGGAACGAATTATGAGAATGAAGATTGGGAGTTTTTGGAAAGTATGGCAACTACATCAAAAAGGAAAGCCCAAGCTTCAAGAAGAGCCCGACCGACAACTAACCGACCACAAGTGCATGCCATAGATGACGGTAATGTTCAAACTACTAACCAAATTTATGATGTGTGTGCTTTGTGTAATGAGATAGGTCACGCGGCTGAAAATTGCCAAGGAATGTTGGAAGGGCAATATGAGGAAGTCCACGCGGTTCAAGGTCAAAGTCAAGGAGGAGGTGGTAGGAACTACAATAACATGAATTCTAATACCTACCACCCCGGATTGAGGAATCACCCGAACTTTAGATATGGGAACCCGTCAAATCAAGCGAACCCAAATTTTCAAGGTAGCCAAGGTAATTTTGGTTCACGGCCATCTTATAATAACCAAGGTGGGTACCGGGGCGGAAATAACCAAGGGTATCAAAAACAATACCAAACGGGTCAAGAACAAGGGGGATCTTCGGGTGGAAACGAGGTGATGGAGATGCTTAAAAGCATGCAATTGGAGATGCAAAAGCGGAACCAACTTGATGAAGTACGAATGCAAAAAGACGAGGTTCGTGATAAAAGCATCCACTCACTAACAACCCAAATGGGTCAATTAGCGACCGAGGTGGCGGAAATGAAGAAAGGTAAGGGTCAACTTCCAAGCGACACAAAGGTAAACCCTTCACATGGTTCGTCACGAGGTAATGTTAATATTAACCATGTTAGTGTTTTAAGAAGTGGGAAAGAGTTTAAGGCCAATTTGTCACCCGAATTGGTCGAGGGGGTGGTTGAGGACATCACGGGAATGGAAAGTGATGATGAACTTTCACCGGTTAAACCAAAAGAAACAATTATTAAAAAACCGGGATTGGGTGAAAGTGAAAAGAATGAAAAAATTGAGGGTGAACCGAGTCAAGTTCCATTCCCATCGGCCCTACTTGACCCGGGAAAGAAAAATTTTATTGTGTCAAGAGGTCCTCAAAAAGAGGAAATGTGGGATATGTTCAAACAAGTTAAAATAAATCTCCCGCTCCTTGATGCAATAAAACAAGTTCCCGCTTATGCAAAATTCTTAAAAGAATTATGTACACAAAAGAGGCAAAACAAGAAAAAAGTGCCTAAGCGGGTAGATTTGACCGGGCAAGTGAGTGCGGTGTTGAATGGGGAGCTTCCTCCTAAGCTCCAAGATCCGGGCACACCATTGATTAATGTACAAGTTGGTAATTTTCAAATGGCTAAGGCGTTGCTAGATCTCGGAGCCGGAGTTAGCATTTTACCGGGGGGATTATACGACCAATATGACTTTGGTCCATTAGCAAGGGTGGAGACGACGGTTGTTTTGGCCGATTTGTCTCATAAGTTGCCCCGGGGTATGGTTCAAAATGTTATTGTAAAAATTGATGAGTTTTATTACCCGGTGGACTTCTTAGTTTTGGACTACTCATCGGCGGACCCTAAACAACAACAAAACATAATTTTGGGTCGGCCATTTTTAAGCACCGCACATGCTATTATCGATTGTAGAATTGGTACAGTTGATATGGCATTTGGAAATCGAAAAATGCGTTTGAATGTTTTTACTAACAATTCTAATGCTAACGGTGTTGATGAGTGTTTTATGGCAGACATAGTAGATGGATGCAACCCGCATGAGTATGAGGAGGATGGTTTGGATATTTGCCTGTGTGACTTTTCTGAACAGGTACATGCTTATGCACTACGGGTTGAAGAGGAAGCACAAGATGTGATGGCGATGAAAGAAGGTAGACCACCATGGACCCATCAATTCGAGGGTCTACCGGTGGAAATCGATTCGGGTACAAAACCATCGTTGGAAGAACCACCAAAGTTAGAGCTCAAGGACTTGCCTAGCCACTTAAAGTACGTATTTTTAGGGGATAATGACACTTTACCGGTCATTATTGCCTCTAATTTGGAGTTGGCACAAGAGCAAAAGTTGATGGAGGTGTTAAAAGCAAACAAGGGTGCTATTGGATGGACGATTGCCGATCTCAAAGGAATTAGTCCATCCATCGTCATGCATAAAATTATCACAACCGAAGATGCCAAACCGACACGAGAAGCTCAAAGGCGGTTGAACCCGAACCTAAAGGAGGTAGTAAAAAAGGAGGTAATTAAATGGTTGGATGCGGGAATCATCTATCCGATTTCGGATAGCGCTTGGGTGAGTCCCACCCAAGTTGTGCCTAAGAAGGCCGGCATTCAAGTAGTCAAGGATGAAAGTGGTGAACAAATTGCCACCCGACCGGTTACCGGATGGCGGGTGTGTATTGACTACCGAAAACTGAATGCCGCCACTTCTAAGGACCATTTCCCGCTACCTTTTATTGACCAAATTATTGAAAAATTGTCGGGTCAAAAATATTATTGCTTCTTAGATGGGTATTCGGGTTATAATCAAATTGCCATACACCCGGATGACCAACACAAGACCACCTTCACATGTCCATATGGCACCTTTGCCTTTAGGCGAATGCAATTGGGTTTGTGTAATGCTCCGGCAACTTTTCAACGATGTATGATGAGTATTTTCTCGGACATGGTTGGAGAGTCGCTCGAAGTATTCATGGATGATTTCTCCATTTTTGGCACTACTTTTGATGCTTGTCTCAACGAATTGCAAAAGGTTTTAAAAAGGTGCGTTGAGAAAAATTTAGTGCTAAGTTGGGAGAAAGTCACTTCATGGTGCAAGAGGGCATTGTGTTGGGACACGTGATTTCGGAAAGAGGGATGGAGGTGGATAAGGCAAAGATACGGGTAATATCATCGTGGCCACCTCCTAAAAATGTTAAGGGTGTACGGTCATTCTTGGGACACGCGGGTTTTTATCGACGTTTCATTAAGGGTTTTAGTGTTATCACCAAACCTTTATGCAATTTGTTATTAAAAGATGTCCCGTTTGACTTTACTAATGAGTGCATGCAAGCTTTTACTGTTTTGAAGGAACATTTGGTCAAGGCGCCTATCTTGCAACCACCTGACTGGTCAAAGCCGTTCGAGATAATGTGTGATGCAAGCGATACCACTATTGGTGCAGTTTTGGGTCAACGGATTGACAAGAAGCCGGTGGTTATTTACTATGCAAGCAAAACTTTATCCGAAGCGCAACTTAACTACACCACAACCGAGAAGGAATTACTAGCGGTGGTGTACGCCTTGGATAAGTTTCGCTCGTATATTTGGGGAAGCAAGGTAGTGGTTTATTCCGATCATAGTGCGGTTCGGTATTTAATGGAGAAAAAGGATGCGAAGCCGCGTTTGATTCGGTGGGTCTTATTGTTACAAGAATTTGATCTAGAGATCCGAGACAAGAAGGGAAGCGAGAATGTAGCTGCGGATCATTTGTCTAGAATTCCGGTGGAGGGGACCGATGATGTAAGTGAAATCAATGAAAGTTTCCCCGACGAGCAACTGTTAGCCGTGTCCACTTTCGTTGCCCCGTGGTACGCTCACTATGTTAACTATTTAGCCACGGGTGCCATTCCAACTCATTGGACCAAAAAGCGTCGTCAACAATTCATGGTCCAAGTGAGGCAATACATTTGGGATGAGCCGGATCTCTTCAAGATCGGACCGGATCAAGTTATTCGGAGGTGTGTGCCCGAGACGGAAGTGTTGGAAATCTTAACGCACGCCCATTCGTCCGCTTGCGGGGGTCACTTTAGTGGGCATAAAACTGGCTATCGGGTACTATCTTGTGGGTTTTATTGGCCCACTATTTTCAAGGATGCAATTGAGTTCGCCCGGAATTGTGTAAATTGCCAAAAGATGGGTAGCATATCGAAGAGGGATGAGATGCCACTACAGCCGATCTTGGTTGTAGAGATATTTGATGTATGGGGAATAGATTTTATGGGTCCGTTTCCGAATTCGAATGGCTTCCTTTACATTCTTGTGGCGGTGGATTATGTCTCGAAGTGGATTGAGGCTATTGCAACACGAACAAACGACCATTCGGTTGTTTGTAAATTTGTTCAATCCAACATCTTCTCTCGCTTCGGAATCCCGCGGGTCATTATAAGCGATGGTGGTTCACATTTCAAGAACTTTAACTTCGGAAAATTATTGAAGAGGTATAGTGTGAATCACCGAGTCGCCACACCTTACCATCCGCAAACGAGTGGACAAGTCGAAGTGTCCAATCGGCAAATCAAGGAGATTCTCATGAAAACTGTAAGAACGGACAGAAAGGATTGGTCGAGCAAGTTGGATGATGCTTTGTGGGCGTACCGTACGGCCTACAAGACTCCGATTGGCACAACACCTTACCGGATGGTGTATGGTAAGGGTTGTCATTTGCCAATGGAGTTGGCGCATCGGGCGCATTGGGCGATCAAGACAGTCAATGCGGATTACGACGAGGCGGGTAAGTTGAGAAAGTTACAATTAAGTGAGATAGAAGAGATTCGAGATGAGGCGTACGAATGTGCATCGGCTTACAAGGATAAGCTAAAGAAGGTACATGATGCGAAATTGCGCAAGAAAACGTTCGAAGTGGGTCAGAAGGTTTGGTTGTACAACTCACGATTGAAAATGTTTGCGGGCAAGCTTAAAAGCAAATGGATGGGTCCGTATGTTATTCGAAGGGTTGGGTGATTTGGTGATGTGGACATCCAAGATGAGCAAACGCTGAAACAACAAACGGTGAACGGTCACCGCTTGAAGCCGTACTTGGAAGGAAATGACATCAATAACTTGGAGCTTGACAAAGCGGGCTACATCTTACGCCCGGTCGAGGAGGAACAACCATAAGAGGCCCAGGTTTGGTGGTAGTGTACATAGTAGTTTTGTTTTGTCTTGTTTTGTATTTTTGCACAATTGCCATAGTTCCTCGAAGTCCGTGTTCGAAACAAGTGTGGGGAAGTTCGGGTCGCGAATTGCTCTTACATGGTGTTGAGGACAACACGAGATTTTTGAGGGGGTAGGGTAATTTTTACAAGTTTTTGAAAAAATTAAAAAACATAAAAAAAATCGAAAAATTTAAAAAATCTAAAAAATTTGTCACTTATAATCTCAAGTTTTGTCAAAATGTGGATGCCCAGTGTCCACCGTAAATTACGGTGGAGCCGTAATTTACGGTGGGTGTTAAAAAAAATGTGGACTTTATGGTGTAAATCTCCTGTGTTACGGTAAGAATTTAAGTCCAGAGTTTACCGTAAATTACGGTATTGCCGTAATTTACGGTGGAGGTTGAAATTTGTTGAGGGTTACGGTACAAACTTCCTGAGTTACGGTAAAGAAAAGAGGTTCAGGTCTCACCGTAATTTACGGTGAGACCGTAAATTACGGTACGCGAAAAATTCCTATCTGTCGGCTGGGGTCTGCACATATATAAAAAAAATAATAATAATAAACTCTAATACAACAAAGCTGATCACGTGAAGAAACCCTACCCACTCATTCAACTTTCACTTTCCCATTGTCATCTTCTTCTCCCAAAAACCCACAACCTCCATTGTTCTTCCATCTTTCTTCTCTCATAAAAACTTCAATTCCTGTCCAAATCAAGTGGAATCTTAGTCTAAATTGACTAATTTTTCGCAAGCTTTGTGATTGTGAGGAGAGATTTCAGAGAAAACGCGATTTTGGAGGCAAAGTTTGAAACCCTAGTTTGAGATAATTTGGGGGTTTTTGGGATTTTTGGTTTCACAAGCACTCTTCCATCTTGAAACAAGGTATGAACACTTATTTTGCTATATTATGGTGATACATTGTGAAAAACAAGGTGATTTAGGATATGTGTTCTTGCCCACTTGCTTGTTGTTAGGATATGAGTATGAAATTGGTTATTGAACATGGTTGATGGTTGTAGATGTAGGAATTGTTGTTAAAGTAGTGAACTTTTGGGATGCTCTACATTGTAGAGACACCATGCCCAATTTTTGAAAAATTCTTGATACACTTTTGGTTCACTAACATCTACAATCATGGCAACAAGCAAGTGTGGGGATGATTTTTGAAGAGAGTGTTTAATTTTTGTGTTTGTTTTTGTTGTTCCCTCATGTGTGTAGGAAATGGCAAAGACAAAGGAAAAAGCGGGTTCAAGTTCATCTTCATCAAGAGGCAAGGGTAAGGAAAAGGAACGGCCATCAAAGAAGAGGCAATATATGGGTAGGGTAAGCGAGAGTGAAAGCGAAGAAGAAGAAGAGATGGAATTAGACCCAAGTGATAAACCGGTGTGGAATTCAGGGTCGTTGGATGACCAACCCGAAATTTGGCAGCCAACCCTTTATAACGACTGCATGAACAAATTAAAAAATAAAGCAGCCGCATTCATCTGTGAAAAAGAGGTTGATGAACCCCAGTTTGGCCAGTTCGGGGTATTTGCTAAGTTTCGTGCTTTGGGTTGGGAAGGAGCACTCAAGTGTTTTGATAAAGATAAGAGCAATCTGTTTATGACTGAGATTCAGGAGTGGATGGCAACACTTAAATGTCACAACTTCAATAGGCCATCACAAATGAAGTTGATCGGGACGGTACATGGGGTGCCAGTTGAAATGTCATTCGATACGTTGAAGAAGCTGGGAAAATATGATAGTCTTCCGGCTAAGGAGTACATGATTCCCACGCTTGATGATTTATTGCTCAAACCAGAGAAGCACGTGAGATGGAACGACATGTTGGCGGATTTGTTTTTGCCCGGTAGGTATGGTGGCGTGTTATACCGAAAAAATCTGAAGATAGAAGCCAAGCTATTGCATACGATCTGTTTGCTTAATGTCATCCCAAGAAGAGGGGATAAAGAACAAGTGAGGTTCCCAGAGATACATGTTCTGTATTCATTGATGCATGGATCCCCACGCTTTCCAATACGCTACCTGATTATGCACCATTTGTGGATATGCCGGAACAAATACGGGAGAGACATTGTCCCGTACTGTCGCATCATAACGGGTTTAATGAAACAGCAGAAGGCACTCACATCTGAAGACCGAGGTTTAACGAAAAAGCACCAGCCTTTTACTTTGGATAGGTTGGGAAACGTTTGGACATATACTCAGTCTGAACGTTATCACAAGCTGAAATCAGAGGGTCAACGGTGGAGGGCATTGAAATTGGGTGCAAGGGAGTTGCTACCGGGAGAACCGGATGAACCGGAAAGCGATGTAGAGTTGGTGCCGAGTGGGGATGAGGATTGCGCAGACGAGCCGCAGGGGGGTGCAAATGTTGGTTTTGGGGTTTTTGGTGGTGGTCATGGTGGTACGTTCTACGACTACACGCAGCAACCGTATGAGCCGGGGTGGGCTTATAGTGGTTCAATGCAGGAGGTGATCGAGAGCCAACGCCCGCCGGCGGCCATTTTTGATACTTGGTCGGGTTCAGAGAGGTCATTATTTGATCAAGGCACGCGGAATAGCGCTAGTATTGAGCGGGCGCTTAAACATAGTTTTGACCGACAAGAATCGTGGAACCGTACTTTCGCATATTCGCAAGAGGTGGAAGTGAATAACAGATATCACGATGACCAGACGAGGCGGATGCATGCGGATTGGCATGCTGGAAGGCCGGTGGTTGAGGATCCACAACATGTGGATTATGCCTCATTGCCGCCTTATGATGGCAGCGTTTCGTATCCGACCCCACAGCTCCACCATTCTCAGTGGCTTGATCCAAGACGGCAAGAGGGACCACAACAACAAGAGGGAAGCAGTAGCGGCTCATTCGGGTTTGGAGAGTGGAACGATATGATGTCGTCCATCTTTGGGCCCCCAGGACCGCGCTATTATTGATCAGGTGGTATTCTCTCTCTTGTATAGTTTGTATATATTTGTTGGTTTATGTTGATTATGGTTGGGAGGATGGGTGGTGATTGATCATGTGATTGATTGTTGGGTTGGTGTTGGTTGGTGGTGTTGTGTTTAAAATGAAAAACATAAAAAAATATAAAATGAAAAAATATAAAAAGAAATTTGGGGTTTGAGATGAAAAGCTTTTTGCGGATGTTGATTGAGGTAGTGATCAAAGCCTCCCAAAGCCATACATTGGGGTCAATGTATCCCAAGTGTGGGGATGGGGGGAATTTTTTGAAGATTTTTGAAAAATTTTAAGCCGAGCAAAACAATGTGAAATCTTGTCGCCCTAATTTATCCCCAAGTTAATGCACCGGCAACCCTTATTACCCTTTTCATTCTTGGTGAGAGTTGTAACCACACGTGTATATAAATAATCTTTGATGAGAGTGGCTATGGGTGGGGGTGCGTTAGAACTTGTGCTTGAATACGATTTGAATCCTTAGTTAGACATGAATGTAGAAAGGATAAGGGCATTAGGTAGCCTCGTCGTTGGTGTGAGCGAGTGTGGGATTTGGGGGGTTGGACCTCATAAGTTATATATATGAGCATGGTAGTGAGAGGGGCGGGGGTTTGGTCATTTAGTTGCCCAATTTTGTGCCTAAAGCCTATCATTTGTTTCCCCTAGCTACTTACTTAAAAATTTACCCAAATTTGACCCGGTCTTATAGCGTTAGTGTTAGAATTAGTAGTTTTGTGAGTTTGAAGTAGTCATGGTTAATGTATTATCGTATTGTTAAAATAAAAAAATAAAAAAAAAACAAAAAAAAAAGAGAAAAAAAAATAAAAATAAAAAAAAGAGAAAAAAAGTAATGAGAAAAAAAAAAAAAAGAGAGAGAAGGTTTCATTGTCTTGTATATAGTAGTGTGCATTTGTTAGTTGGTTTTTGATGTTTGTAATAAAAAGACCGGGTCGAAATTTCGCTACTCATATATATTCCATTTCCTACCGATACACCTAGCCACGTTACAACCTTGAAGTCCCTTTGATTTGCATTCATGTTTGACCCATTTTAGGAGAATGATTGATTCAGGTACAAGCTTATGATTGTGCATCCACCCGTTTGCCTAGTGTGTGTCTAGCTTATCATTGCTAGTTTTTACTTGTAGCCGAGAGGAGAGAATTTGTGAGGGGTGTATTGCTTGGGTGTTAAAAAGGGGTTGGTAAAGGAATTGCATGCTTTGTTTGGTTTGATTTGATCACTTGTTTTGGAATAATGTTGATGAGTTGCTTGGGACAAGCAACGGTTAAGTGTGGGGATGTGACGGGTGGTCCTTTGGACAACCCTTAAGCATGTTAAAAGATGAAATAATCCTCCATTTAGCCGTGTAATTATCTTGAATTAGATAACTACGATGCTTATGTTTCAGGTACGATTTAAGAGTTAAAAGATGGATCAAAAGCAGTTTTTGGAGGCTTTGGTGGAAAACGGGTCGAGAGGAGAACAAAAGACATAACAAAGAAGACAAAGTACCTGAGTACCGTAAATTACGGTTCTACCGTAATTTACGGTAGACATGGAATTGGCCATTTCCTGCACCGTAAATCAGGCCCTCAGCACCGTAACAAGTTGATGTCCACCGTAAATTACGGTGGAGCCGTAATTTACGGTGGAGCCTGCACGAAAAATATGTAACTGCCATATTAGAATCGGTTTTTGGGTGTCTTTTGGTATTATCTCATCATTGACGGTTCTTGGGCACTTTGGGGGCGAATTTGGAGTAGAAGCTTGCTTTGTGAACATTTCCAATCATTCGGTTTGTGTTTTTAATTTGTATGAACATTAGATTGATGATGATGATGATTCACCGAGCCATGTCCGGCTAAACTCTTCGGTGATCATCCTAGGTGAAAGTTTCTAAGACTTTTGTGTGTTTAATTTCTGCATTTCTAGAATGATATCTTGCATTGCTTGAATGTCATGGTGTATGTTTGATTGTTTGTAGTGTGTTAATCAATTTTGCAATTTCTAGTCTTGATCGTACGTTCTTGGTGCCGTTGGCAACCGAGATATCACGGGAAGGGTTAGGGTTGGTTATTGGTTAATAGGTCATCGGGAAACAACCTCGCGTTATCTAATCCGAGTACTTTGTTCCCTTTTATCACTTCAATCACATATACACGAGTTATGTCTATGTAACTCTTTCTAGTGAAATTGCACACAACTGTTTAAAGAAACTGAAACCTAGGGTGGTCATTGTTCTCTCCTAATTGTTTACAACCAACTTTGATTTGACTTAGTTCTTAATTTAGTTTTCCAAAACAACAATCCAAAATCTTGAATTTTAATTTTTTGCAATTTAGTTTAATTTTAGTTTAAATACAAAGCTATACAATCAACACATTTTCCACATACTCCCTGAGTTCGATACCCTACTACCGCTAACTACAGTTGTTTAGGGATTAAATTTGCGTGACCCACGACATCACGTCATACCACATCATCCCCAACTTGAAAAGAAATTTCGTCTCGAAATTTATCAATGATATCAGTAGTTGATACAACCGTCTGTACAACTGAGGATACTAGAGCTTACTCCGCTCATCGCGTTCCCACGTGAACTCCGGTCCACATCTTGAGTTCCAGCGACCTCTCACGATTGAAGTTCAGTGATGTTAACGAATCTTGACTTAGTCCATGATTTCAGTAGATTCCTCAACAACTGCAACCTGTTATTAACCTCCGACTCTAACAAGGGTATCACAAGCGTTTCATCGGACGAACACTTCCTTAGATTCGAGACATAAATGATATCATGCACGTTACTCAACCGGATAGGTAATTCAAGCTTGTACGCCACTTGCCAACATGTTTCCAGAATTCTGAATGGCCCAACACAACGTAAGTTAAGCTTACCACGCTTCCCAAGGCGTACCGCACCCTCCTAGGGTGAGACTTCCAATATGACACATTCGTCTACAGCGAACTCCCAGTGTTTTCTAAATTATCACGTTTCCTGGCGATCACGCGTTGTCGCCACACAATTTCCAATTTAAATAGTCCTTCCAAGAGTTTCGAGTGCAAGACCTGGACCCGTGGTCAGGTTGTCATCCACCGCAGTCCACGAGGAGACTGGCATTATCATCCATGCAATGCCTGAAACAAGCTGTCTGAATACAAGAATGGTAACAGTTATGGTAGAACTCAACCATAGGTATGCGTCCTTCCAACTTACACTAAGTCAATCCCACACATGCTTGCAGCATGTCTTCGAGTGTCGGGGGGGGGGGGGGGGGTTGTTTACTCTGACCAATTGCTCTAAGGTGATAAGTATTGCTCATGACTAGACGTGTGCCAAGAGTCTTATGTGCTTGTCATAAATCAGGTATAGATCAAAATCATAAATACTGGAGCTGGCACCTCGTGCCTAAATAGCCGCCTCTCTCAGAGGAATATCCACAACCTGTGAAGACTCGCCAGTTTCCTTGATTGCAAGAGGATGTACCGGTTACATGAGGAAATCAACGATCACCCAGGTGGTATTGTTTTCCGTTTTAAGTTGTAAGTAACTAGTGACAGAACCCATGGTATTCTGTTCTCATTTCCCTATATGTGTTTCGGGTTGCTAAAACCCACCTTGACTTTCTCACAAGTCAAACATTGTTCTCATGCGTTGCTATGTGGGCCTTCAGGCCCAGTCACCCATACATGGTCTTCAGGTTTTAATACATCCTATCAAAACTCGGTTGAATAGGATGTCGAGACCTATGTGCTTCGCCTGCACCGGTTCCCCTAATGTTGTTGTATAGTGAGATCCATATTCGTTCCAGGAAGCAGGTAATATCGTCCGATCTGCCAAAGGTTGCTTCCCCATGCCCCGCATGGGTTAATCTTGAGAACTCTCATCCTTTAGTTCTTCAGTTTGAGCAAGGCGAGTCTGATCAGGTATGTTAGAGTCGATAGCAAGCTGCAAAGCTCGTGCCCGTCCAGATTTCATGGTTGTATTCATTCAAAAGTTCCATCCAGCGATGCCATCACATGTTCAGCTCTCTTGAAACAAGGGTACACGGGAGGCCCTTGTGATCGGTCTAAGTGGTGCATTCGGTACCGTCCAAGTAATGCCTCCCATTTAAATCCAAAGACTACGGCTTCCACCGCAGGTCGTGACTCGTGCAGTCCTTCCTGTATGTCCACCACGTGGGCTATCTCCTTCTTATGTTGCATCGATGTGTAACTGGGGCTCTGATTCGAACCATCATGGTATACGCCAGATCATCGGTACCCTCAGATAGTAGTGATGCTCAGTGCATTGCAGGGTTGGGTTTCAAAAGCTGAAAAGAAGTCCTCCTGTTTTGTCTTCCCCGAACACAGCACCCTGCTGTGCTAAAGAGGTTACAACGGCTCAATTTTCAAAAATCCCTCGATGAATCTGTGATAACATCTAGCAAAACCAATAAATTCCTGTATCCCCTAAGGAATCTTTGGTGTCGATCGGTTTTAACCAAAATGGATCTTAGCGGGATTCACGTGTATTCCCACTTTGTTGATTATATGACCAAAAGGTGTTCTTCCCGAATCCTGAAGTCACACTTAGGTAGACTTCACACGTAGATGCTCCTCCCCTAGAAGTTCTACGATGAAATACAAGTGCCATTCATGGTGCTCCTTTCTCCTGGAAGTGATTCAAAACGTCATAGATAATCACGGTTGGAGAATCTGGCAAGATGGGGTTGGCACATACTACTCGTGTGATCCCTAAGGCTGCTAGTGTGTTGGGTAACTTTAAACAACGAGAACAGAAAATCGTAGTGGTCTTACTGTGCCTATAACGCCGTGTTAGAAATCATCCTCCCCTGGGTCTTCCATCAAGTGACAGTCTGATCTTATGTCGGTTTCCTAATAGAAGCTTGATCATTGCAGCGGGTCGAGCAGGTTTTCGATGCAAAATAGAGGGTGATGGTCTATGATTGCCACATTGGGGTAGTCTGTACGCGTACGAAAGGACTTGTCCTTCATTTTCCACAATAGAGCTCGGGCTCCCCAGAACAAGGAGCTAGATCGCTAAAACTCCGACCCGGTAGTTTCTGAAGTTGACTAGACAGTTCTTGCAACCCTTCTGGTGCAAGACGGTATGAAGTACGAGTGATCAAGCTGCTTCTGGCGTGAGATTAAACTGAGATTCTGCCTAACAGTTGTGGAAGTAAGCCCGAAAGTTCCGCGGATAACAAACCGAGAGGGATCACAAACAATAGGTGGATCCTCGATCCTCTTTTCCCTCAGCCCTATCATCAGTAACGGTTGCTAACATAGTGGAACAATCCCTCCGTAGACACTTCTGGCCTTCACAGCTGATATGGCGCTATCTTTTGCACTACTTTAATGCTTTAGAACAAATAACGATTCTCCACACAAAGTTTCCTCCTTACTAGGTATATCTGCGCGATATCTGGATAACCAATCCATACGGACTACTGCATCAAAACTTTCAAGGGTAGTAGAAGGATGGTCGACGTCGAACACTTGTCCCACAAGGTCGAGTTTGCATTTCAGCAATCATATGAGGTTTCAGTTGGCTTGCCATCTGCCGATTCCACAGCAGGTTTGGTTTCAAGAAGTATCAGGGTTGAGCAAAACAGTGACGAAGCGATTTGTTACTAAGAACGTGTAGGCCACCATGTTGTTATAATCCTGGCGTCGCCCACGCTAATCCTAAATGCCCTTCACAAGTACCACATCCAGTGTTGTTGCTACTACTACTAGAACTCCCAAAACTGTCATTGTTCCCTAGGTTGTTGTCGTCCTGACTTAACAGCAGTCATTCCTTGCCAATGCCACCTTCGTTTCCATGCTACGATTACGAGTACCTTGTTGTTGCCATGATTGTTGCCTCTAATGTCGTTGCTCGAAACGGAGCCCTGCGACCTTTCACCAACAAGGTCTATCCTGTCACATTTCCGTGCCACGTCCTAGAGCATTACTCATTGTGCTAACAGTCACACATTCCATACTACAGTCGATTATCATCGCCGATGTCCCGATTGATTCGGAAGAGTTGACTCTCATCAGTCGCTTAGGATTCGATTGAAGACAAATTGCTGATGTTCGCTGCCAGTAATCAAGGTCGTTCTAATACTGAGGTTGGTGAGGCTCTACGCTCATCCTCTTGTCCATCGTTCCTGCAAGTTACCTGGGTAATGCACGGTATATTTCCAGAGTGTTGCAGATGTGATCACACTTGGGGGTCTAAGGCGTCAGTACATTGATTTCCAACAACAAAGAGGAGTGGGGGGGAGGGGGAAGGGATGTTCGTACAAGCGCCTAACATTCTACACAGTTAGCTAGGCATTCAGATGGGTGTTCAGGTAATACTCAATAGCATCGAGATTCGAAAGGTTTCAGAGGGAGGTGAAAAGATCACATTCAAGTAGGAGACAACCACTCCTATGACTCCTATAGACTGTTGTGTTTCAAATCAACCGAAAAACGGAACGAAACCCCTTTTCCACTCATTAAGCCTCACTGGGACTCACATGCACCCCACATTATTATTATGTGTGCACCCACAATAATATTGTGATTTGCATGCTCATCTCAGCTCCTCCTAACTCATGTCAAATGGTCCTTCAAACTTATATATCAAACAGGGGCTGTAAAAACATCAAGGTTACAAGAATCCCAGGGCTACGACACACTAACAACACATCATAATGTAAACAAGCAGTTCATGTAATTATGCTATAGTCACGAGTGTGTGTCCATATGCTACATCATAAACAGGTGTACACTAGTCATGTAATGTATGCATCAAGTGAGAAAGACGAACCTTGCAATCTGGAGCTGAGTGTCATGGTCGTATTCCCGTTTTCAGAACTGTTCGGTTATAGTCTGGTTTTATAAAAACGTTTTTAAAACCAAGTTCACTATAACCAGTGGCTCTGATACCAAACTGTCACACCCCCAAAATACCACATGCGGGAACCCCCGCGAGGTGTGTGATGTACCAGGATCCAAGCCACCAATCACATTGAACTTATACATGTAATTAAATAAAAACTTTCATTCATTAGCATAAAGTGTTACAAATGTTATATGACATTCATTGTATACAGCGGAAGCATAACTCATTTGTTAAGTGTTTCGTAAATCATGTGTATATAAACCATTAAGCTTGTATTGCGATTCCATGTATCTCGTCCCATGACCACTCCAGCCTCTCAGACAGCAAGTTCCCCAAGATATAACTCTATAGACCTGCAAGCATGCAGACAAGTGTGTCAGACGACGCTGGTGAGTTCAAAGTTTTGTTAACGCGTTTAATTACCAGATGTGTGTTTACAACAGTTCAACATTTTGCTTTGATGTTGTTATTACTCGATTACCGTATATGGCGACTAGATGTGAATGCCCAACCCCAATGCCTCCATTTAGGCATTGGTCATGAGGTCAAGGTATCAAACAACCTTGAATAGATGTAAGGGGTCTTATATATATATACGATGAGAATGCCCAACCCCAATGCCTCTAACCAGGCATTGGTCATGAAGTCCAGGTAATTAGTTCACGCCCGTCCTTTCAGCCCGGTGTGAGGGTGCCAAACCTAATAGCGCTATCAACTAAATACCTCGTTGCTTCTTCAGCAACACGGTAGATGTACGGGGTCTTACATGATTTATACTGTGTTCAATGACCAACATCCCAATTAAACAGTTTACCCAGTATTCCCTTCAGAAACGTTTACCAGATGTCCCAAACCACCGGGACGCATGCTTAGAAAAGTGCAGTGAACTCACCTTAGTTTTGCTCGGTAAGATTAATTTACTTGTTGACCAGTTGATCAGACACGTCCTAGCATAGGTTCCAACACCAATCAGTTTTGTGTTTACTTATATGGCATACATTGTTCAGGTTTACACAAGTAATAAACACTCATCACTAGGCATGGTATATCAGTCAATCAAGCACACAACTCCATCATTAAAGTGTGTTTACACATTAGGTGCTACGCATATAAAGTTATACGACAAATACCACGTTTCAATTATTCATATAACAACTCATTTCAAACATACAAACAATGTGTGGCTTCATGTACCATTCGTGGCCCTTAAACCCGACATACGAGGCCCAGGCCCAATCCTGTCCCGGCCTGTAACCCTTAAGTGGTTTCTGTTTCAGCTCATAGCCCACCTAGACCGGCCCAACTCACAGCATGGCACATCATTTTGTTGCGCGGCCCATTACATAGTTATATATCTAGTCCAGTTTGGTTATGGCTGTTGTGCCATGAGGTTATATGGTATGATCAGTGAAATAATATCAACAATACCCCAAAGTGTCAAGTGACAAATATCAAATTCACACTCATTAATATAACACCATCATTCTGTCACAAAGTCCGAATATCATGATATTCCTCTCAAGTATCAAATCAAATACTACAAAACTTACATGTGTACACCAAACTTACATGTGTACACCTACACTGTTACTTGATCGGACCCACACCCCTATCAGTTTCTCGATCATTAATTAGCACATATCCATGAAATATCATAATCATCATATAACATTAAGCAAACTAATCGATTTCGACAATTCATCAATTATTATGCACAACATCCAAGAATAGCTAAACAATATCAGATTCATTATCATTACCATTTAAACGACACATACGCATGATCAATACAATCAACAAGTAACCTACACCATCTAGTCATCTTTATTACGAATTTCATATGATGTGTATAAACATAACCCTAGTCAACAAGAATTACAGTCGCATAAACAACAAGGATTGAGATTAACAATACTAACCGAATAATCTATACTTCGAGGGGGGGTGTCTGCTACTGCCGATAACCGAAGACAGGTAGGGGATGTGTTAGGGTTTGTGACTAAACTCTACTCACAATTATTATGTCAAATCTTTTAAATATTGATTGGATTAAAATATGGTCCAATAGGAGTTTAATATAAATAGTTTATGAAAAGCCCACTAACAATATGAGGTCCAATTAAAATCACCACATGTGAGAATTGTTGTCCTTTAACAGTTCATGTATCAATTCAAATTGATCGGCCCAAGAATTGCATGCGATTTCAATGATGTTGTCGGCCAACATATTCATTACATTCAACAAACATTATATGAACTTTCATGAAACAATTAAAGTTGTCGGATTTTATGTTAATGGATTGAAATTTTGGGTTGTCACAGTAAAGCTTATACTCTGGTTGTAAATCTGCAAAGTGAGTCATTCCTCTTTTATAAACTCTTTTCTCACAGTTTGTGAGTCATTCTCTTTTTATCAACTGTTTTACAAAACTCCAAATTATTTTCAAAGTTATAGTTACAGTGATTAAGTCTATGTAATCACCAAGTTACAGCCGGTATGTGGGGTTTTGTATACATTACTTGTTTCCCGTCACACTTGGACAAACGGGTGGCCAAGGGGTGATCTGACCACAGTCACAGACACCATTAGACAAATGGGCTAGCCAATGGATGGTCGAGTGACAAATACTGTGGGTAGTTGGTTTGATATCAGAAACATTGTAATTCCCCTTAATATTGTAGATTATAACAAATGTGACGGTTTCAGTAAAATGAATGATTCACTCAGTATTTCCCCGCTGACAAAACCTTTTTCAAACATGTTTCAGGTGATCTGGTATGAGCAAAGAAAAGTGCCGTAGAGCACTCCCAGCTTAGAAAAGTGGCTCAATGTAAATAAATAAATGAACATGTTTTGAAAATAAAGATTTCCCTGAGAAATCACATTATTGTAAATTTCGGGAATTTATCCCTAAGTTATGAAACGAGCAGTTTAAATTATTGAAAGATCCTGTTTTTAAAAAGACTTTCGCTGTCACTTAAATTAAATACAACGGGATTCCTGTCCCGCGGCTCCTGAAACGGGTCAAACCGGGTTGGGGGCCGTGACAGGAAAAGGTGGTATCAGAGCCACTGTTTTAAGCTTAGTGATTAAGCTCACTATTTTAATTTAAGTATTTAGGAAAATTTTATTTGTCATTCTGTGAATATATGCTTATTAACTGATTAGTTGTTAAATTTACAGTATGGGTAAACAAAAGATTTCTGCTATCTACCGCAAATTAGATAGTACACCTAAAGAACAGGGAACCTCTTCCTCCAAATCTTCCGTCAAGTTAGAGGAAGGAATCTTTGTCCGTAAGGCAAATTATGAAAACCCACTTACACCGGAGAAAAGGAATTTGATTATTAGGAAAGGTCAAGAGAAAAAGAAACCCCAAACCAAGAGAGTGAGGTTTAACCCAGAAATTCAGGAAATTAATAGTAATCCACCAGGGGAAAATAACTTAGAAGAAAAATGGGCAAATCTGTATCTGCTCGCTACTGTAGCAGAAAATGCAAATCTTTAAACTCTAAATCTAGAAATAAGTACTTCCCAGTAAATAAATAAATAAATCTGAGTGTGTTCTGTTTGCTGTTATGTTGTACAAATTGGTGTGCAATAAAAATGTTTATTTGTTAAGCTTTGTTCCAAAGTTTTAACTTGGCATTTTGTGCATTTTTCATATATGTCGTACAGCATGAATGAGATGTCGGAAGCATTTCAGAACCTCAACCTCTATCCTGTGCCAATTGAAGTCTCCCACAACTTCACTGGTTACATTGCTGACATAGAGGAACCTCTGGAATTCCAAGCTCCACCGCTGGAAAAAGCAAAACCTAAAAAGAGAAGAAGATATGTAGGGTGGCGAAAAGTGCGCAGAAGGAAACCTAGGAGACTCCCTAAAATAGAAAATCCTGTGAGTGTGAGCAAGGGAAAAGAAATAGAAACCGGAGAAAGTTCCAAACCAGCAGAAATAGGAATAGACCTAAAGCAAAAGGGAATAGAAATCGGAGAAAGCTCTAAACAGCCTGAAGAAATCACATTCCAGGACGAAATAGACCGCCTACTGGATAATTGTGATATACTAGAGCCTATCAACGATAATCTCTTCTCTTATCCTGCTACAGCCCAATTCCCAATGAACCTAGCACCAGCTATTCCAGACCCACTAGTTCACACCCGACCATTAGGCCAAATGGAGGAATGGTGGACCAATGACTGGCAATTCCAAAATATAGTCAATAGTCCCTATAGTTTTCTCCCACAGTTTGATCCAGAACCTATCCCTAATCCGCCAATGAGCTATGAAAATTTAGCTGAACTACGTCAGTTTGGTGAAGAACTGATAGGCACCGGGAATAGGATCCGGGAAATGGGGGAGCAGATCTCTTGGAAGTACGACGAGAGGGAGCGTCGTTACTGAAACTGCCAGTGAACCAAAAGATAGGAGGGGTTTGGAGAAGTTTGTTTGTATTATAACTAATATAGTAAAACTGATTCTGTAAAATGGGCAATAAAACACTGTAAGATAAAAAGTGTGTATTGAAGCAGGTATAATATGTAAAACAAAACAGAAGTCGAGGTATCGACAATTTTGGCTATGCTTGCATGTTATACTGATCTATGTATTTATCTGTGATTTTGGTATCAATAATTAGACACTAATAAATTTTATTAATACTAATTAGCAGATGGAAAACGCTAATAGTGAACCAGTTAATGAAGTAAATCAGTCTGAGCACAATCAGGAAGATCAATATATAACTAGACAAGATATTGAGCACTTTATTGCTCAAGGGATAGCCAATGCTATTCCAGAAATTGTGGCTGCTGTTCAGAAACCTGCCGAACCACAATTAATTCCTAGTAAACGTACTCCGGAAGATAACGGCAGTAACAGCATAAATGGAGGCGGCAATCATGACAATCATGATCCGCAACAGGCCCCACTCCCTAAGAAAATGAAAGCTGCAACGCCTGGTTGCACTTACAAAGAATTTCTTGCCTGTAAACCCGCAGAATTTGCAGGTAATGAAGGGGCAACTGCAACACTGCGTTGGTTAGAGAAAACCGAAGCAGTAATTGCAATAAGTAAATGTGCTGAAGATGATCAAGTGATGTATGCGTCAAACTTGTTCAAAGAAGGGGCGCTAGAATGGTGGAACACGGTGCTACAAGCAAAAGGAAGAAGGATGGCCTATGCGATGAATTGGGAAGAATTTAAGAGTCTTGTAGAAAGAAAATTCTGTCCCGAATACGAGAAGGAACAAATGGCAAACAAGTTCCTGAGCCATCGTATGATAGGTGTAGACTGTCGAGGATATACTTCGACATTCTTCGAATATGCGAGAGTGGTACCTTCCCTGGCTTCGCCAGAACCGATACTTATTTCCCGTTATATTTGGGGATTAATTGGAGAAATCCGTAACATCGTTAAAGCTGCGAGACCACGCACGATTGACGATGCTGTGGAATTAGCTAATACCTTAACCGATGAACTAGTCCGCACCAGAGAGGAAGATCACAAGAAGGAATTGGCTCAGAAGATTACCCAAAGATTTCGTGTAGGTAATAGTAATAATAAGTTCAAAAAGAGGGGAACAGGGCAATCCTCATCACCTCCTTTCTGCAGAAATTGCAAAAAGAAACACTATGGACAGTGCAATATATTTTGCAACTTCTGCAAGGCGAAAGGACATATCGGGAAGAAGACTGCAGAAGGAAAACAAGAATTTGTTATAACTGCAGAGAAACGGGACATTTCCAATCTGAATGTCCTAAGTTAGCTAAACCAGCAGACAGTAGAGCTAAAACGACCGAAGGAACTACTAAGAAAAATGCACGAGCATTCCAGCTGACCACTCAAGAAGCCGAACTCATTCCAGACGTGATAGCGGGTACGTTTTTAGTGCATAACGTCTATGCAAAAGTATTATTTGATTCTGGTGCAAACCAAAGTTTCATTAATACTGCATTCTGCCAAGCTCTTAACTTACCTCTAATTACCCTTAGGCAGATCTTTACTGTTGAAACGGCAGATGGAAATTCTGTCAACATAGACAAGGTTTTGCAAGAAGGAAAGATAGAATTGTTAGGTCATAAGTTTTCTGCAAACCTATTACCTATGAATTTAGCCGGAATTGATGTAGTATTAGGAATGGATTGGTTAATTGCCAACCATGATCGAATCCTATGTGATAAGAATTCCGTAGAAATCCGTACCCCCACAGGAGAAGTAATTCTAATTACAGGAGATAGACCTCGAAAGCCACTGAAATTCATTTCAGTAATGAAATTGGCTAGTTATTCAAGGAAACAAGAAACGGTGTATATGATTTCTGTAATCATTAACACTAAAAGTAAGGAACTCCAGGACATCCCTATAGTTTCAGAATACCCAGATGTTTTTCCAGAAGAATTACCTGGTTTACCACCGGATAGGGAAGTAGAGTTTAGAATTCATCTAATTCCAGGTACTACACCAGTAGCTAAAGCACCTTATCGATTAGCACCTACTGAAATGCTAGAATTGAAAAAGCAGTTAGATGAATTACTAAGCAAAGGATTCATATAACCTAGTTCATCCCCTTGGGGTACACCAGTGTTGTTTGTGAAAAAGAAAGATGGATCAATGACGATGTGTATCGATTATAGGGAATTGAATAAAGTTACAATTAAGAACCGATACCCATTACCTAGGATTGATGATCTTTTTGATCAATTGCAAGGAGCTAGGTATTTCTCTAAGATAGACTTAAGATCAGGATATCACCAGCTGAAAGTGCAAGAGGAGGACATACCTAAAACTGCTTTCAGAACTAGGTATGGTCATTATGAGTTTACAGTCATGCCCTTTGGATTAACAAATGCTCCAGCTGCATTTATGGACATGATGAATAGGATCTGTAAACCCTACTTGGATAAATTTGTGATCGTTTTCATTGACGATATACTTATTTATTCCAAAAGTCAGGAGGAACATTGTGAGCACTTGCATACACTCTTAACATTGTTAAGAAAGGAAAAGCTTTATGCCAAATTCTCGAAGTGTGAATTCTGGCTACAAGAAGTGCAATTTTTAGGTCATATGGTGAATCACGAAGGAATTCACGTAGATCCTACTAAAATAGAAGCAATCACAAATTGGAAAGCTCCACGAACAGCTATGGAAGTTAGAAGTTTTCTAGGCTTAGCTGGATACTATAGATGATTTATTAAAGATTTCTCTAGGATAGTGTAACACCCTAGTTACTATTAAGCGATTTTATATGTAATACCAACAATTAGATGTGTAGTTATGACTACACATACTACAAAAATACGGGTTTATTAAAACTTTTACAAATCATAAGTTATTCTACATAACGTGATCGGGTTCGTCGTTAAAATTTACAACGAGGCAATGTGCGGAAGCATGTGTCTTTATCGTGTTCGGTTCTTCATTGAGCTTGATCGTCTTCCGGCATCCAAGGTGTACCTACATTTCATAAACATGAAATGCTTTAGTCATACAGGGTTTAAAACGTGTCTAAACGAGTCCGAGAAACAATTGATAAGAAAAACAAAAATTTCAACCTGGCCTCCACCGTAACTTACGGTGGCACCGTAAGTTACGGTGGCCTCTGAATGTTAATTCTCCCACCGTAAAACAGGGGGAATCTACCGTAGCTTTTTCATCTCCCCCGTAACTTACTGTGGCACCGTAAGTTACGGTGGTCTCTGCATTCCAGCTTTCCATTTTACCGTATTTGGCACGAAATCTTTCGTATCTTTCAAACCGCTTATCCGTTTGACCTACCGTTTCTTCCTACATGATTTTAATTTAATTCTCCATCATATGGAGTTAAATCCGACATCCGGCTTGAATAAAATTTAAGACTTTTAAGTCTTCGGCTTATTACTCTTTTACCAAAATTTGACCCGTTCGTGATTTTATCAAACATACAAGTTTGTTTGACCCTTAATTCTCATAACTCTATTAAATTCAATGATGCCTAACATATTAGGTTCCAATTATAGAATTATATAACTTCTTTAACCCATTTTCACCCATATGCTTATTTTGACCCGTTTGAGGTATTTAAGCATATTTTAAGCCCCATTTGCTTTCATTCATTTCCAAATATATATGTCCACATTTCTTATCAAAGGATCTTCCACCACAACTATATTTGTGGTGGATTTAATGTGGTGATTTATATATATCAAAATTTACCCTTCAAAGCGTTATTTTACGGCAAAGACTCAAATAGAGCCATTTGACTAACGTTTTACATCCTTCAACTTCTATACTCATCCTAAGTAATTGTCTAATTGTAAAACTCGTTTCCAAACAACCTTTAAGGGTTGTTTGTTCAATTTAGCCTACAAGGGCGTTTTGGTCAACATTAGTCCTTCATTTACGACGAATGACTTTTAATTACTTGTTTAACCCAAACTCCGATCTTTTAACTATGATTTTATTTAAAAGGGCACTAGGCCTTTCAAATATAATGACCATCGTCCGTAACATTTGGTTTACCTATTAGGGTAATCAAAAACTTATTCTAGGCTTCGTTTAACTCTCATTAGTCTTACATTTAAATGTGAGTTATCTTATTATGCGTACCTGGCTCGGATCATTACATTGACCCATTTAAGCACCTTGCCTCAATATCTACTAAGTAATAGCGATGTAAATATCCACTCGATATTTATTTCTGAAATCAAACAACTCATCAAACCATTAGTCGATATTGTCAAAATGTGATATTTTCACCTTGTGACCCGTTGGTCTAAATGACCGATGATATTGGCGAGATAAAGCTTATTGTCATCTCGTCTACACGACTCGTTCAAATTTACACCGCACGGTCGTTTTAACTATAATTCACCTCTTAACTCTTTTTGGCCTATTAAGGCTTACGAAATATGTATCTTTCAAAAATCGATAATTATTGTCAACAAGTGTCCAAATTTCAATTTTTTTTACCCTTCATGGTTATCTTGTTCCGTACGACTACACGCCGGAAACACCATATCTTAATTTCCCATTTGTCTTGTTCGAAATCAAAACAACAAAAGGACATTCTAAACTATATGACTAGTGTAAGCTATACTTACCTTGCATCCGAATTGTGCTTTTCCCGTCATTCTTGCTTCGTTTGACCCGCTTTGTTCCCAAGCTCTCACCTAGCTTGTTGATCATCAAACTATCATTGTAATTGTAAGATGGTTAGGTTAGTCATAATCATTTACGACTATTCCATCCTACTCTTCTTATATCGAATTTACCATCCGATCATACACTTGGTCGATTTGACTTTTTAAAGTCAATCGACTTATCAACTTATTCATTGCACATTTTCACTCTAATTTAAAACACCTTAGTTTTCATTTAGGCATTTTAACAAACACCTAATGTGCATACATTGTTTTTACACATTTTACAACTAGGTAACATGATTTCAAGCATCTATATCACGATCTTAACATCAATTCCTCTATATCATATAACAACCCATTTCATGGTAAATATGATTTATGTACCTAAACACCTAAATGGTTCAAGTACTTTGTCTTACTAACTAATATGATGATTCTAATCACAAGTGTAACACTAACATCATCATATCATAAAAACCCATCTCAAGTCATGTATGTTAAACACTCAAACTTGCAATTTGTTCAAGTATCTTGTTTCTACTAGCAACTATGATGATTTTAAACATGTGTAAACCATCATCTTCACTACATAATCAAAACCCACTTAGCACAAAATAGGTTAATTATCAAATCCCTAGTTTTGACAACAATTCATCAAGCTTTCTACTAGGGTTTGTTTCTAGACTAAGATATAATCACAACAACACTCATGGATTCAACATTCATTCCAGAATTTCGATTTTGATTATTCATCATAATCTCAAAGTGTCACCAAATCGTAAAATTCGACATACCTTGTAATCCCCATGACTAGGTGATCATGAATTCGTGTTCATGCATCTGATTTGAGCTAGTTCTGCCCTTCAATTTGGTGATTCTTGGCACTTTAGGGTTTTGAGCAAGAGAGCCTTCCTGGCTCTGGTTAAAATCGCAGACATACACACACGTATGTGTGTGTTTTATTTATTTATTTTGTTTTGATAAAAGCTTATCTCATTTGCCCAGGTTTAGTCCCTCAATTTACCCAAGTTATTTAAAGGGTTATCTATTTCTTGTTTCTTTTATTGTTTAAACAACACTTAACCAACTAGGTTGATATCCCTAGTTACTTAATGGGTTTGGGGAAGTCATAACCCGTAGTATTTCTAAGTCCCGTTAACCCGTCGGGCTTTATATACGCTTTGTTTTATCAAAGCGTTTATTCTCTTTCTAATTTTATTAACATAAAATTAATTATTAAAATCCTAATTTTTCACCGGGTTAGTTTTACCACTAACGGTATTTTACCCGTTCCTAGTATTAACGGGGTTTAATTACCAAACCCGTTTTCGGGGTGTTACAGATAGTTGTACCTTTAACTAAACTAACTTGTAAAGCCGTTAAGTTTGAATAGGGACCTAGACAAGAAGAAGCCTTTAAGATTCTAAAAAAACAAATTAATGAATGCTCCAATTTTAGCTTTACCCGAAGGAACGGAAGACTTTGAAGTATACTGTGATGCTTCAAAATTAGGATATGGATGTGTATTGATGCAACGCAAAAAGGTAATTGCGTATGCCTCTAGGCAATTGAAAAAGCACGAAGAAAATTATACGACTCATGACCTAGAATTAGGAGCCATAATTTTCGCCCTTAAAATTTGGAGACATTATCTGTATGGAAGTAAGTTTACTATCTATACGGACCATAAGAGTTTAAGACACATATTTGGGCAAAAAGAGTTAAACATGAGGCAAAGAAGGTGGATGGAAATCCTAAGTGATTATGACTGTGATATTCAATATCACGAAGGAAAGGCGAACGTAGTAGCCGATGCCTTAAGTCGTAAGTATCATGAAAAGCAAAAGCGAGTCCGTGCTCTTAGGTTAAATCTACAATTAGATTTAATGGAACAATTGAAGAAAATTCAGGGAACGGCAATCAAGGACGATGCCGAAGGAATGAAAGGTTACCTAAAGGAATTAGAACAAGGAAAAGATGGAATTTGGAGATTCCACAAGAAACGAATTTGGGTACCAAAACAAGGAGAATTAAGAAATAAGAGTTTAGAAGAATCTCATAAATCAAGGTATACTGTACATCCAGGGAATAATAAGATGTACCAAGATTTAAGAAATAATTTTTGGTGGATAGGTATGAAAAAGGATATAGCCGAATACGTATCTAAGTGTCTAACCTGTTCACAAGTTAAAGCCGAACTCAGAAACCTTCAGAACTACTACAACAGTTAGAAATGCCTGTATGGAAATGGGAACTCATAACAATGGATTTTGTTACTAAGTTACCCAAAACCAGAAAAGGCAATGATGCTATTTGGGTAATTGTGGATCGATTAACCAAATCAGCTCATTTTCTACCAATGAAGGAAACCTTTAGCATGGAAAGGTTAGCCAAGTTGTATGTAGATGAAGTAGTATCTTTACATGGAGTCCCACTCTCCATTGTATCGGCTAGAGATAGTCGTTTCACTTCCCGTTTCTAGACAAGTTTCCAGGAAGCAATGGGAACCCGACTTAATTTGAGTACTGCATATCACCCTCAAACGGACGGACAAAGTGAAAGGACAATACAAACCCTGGAAGACATGCTCCGAGCATGTGTAATTGACTTTGGTGGTAATTGGGATAGCCATTTACCATTAATTGAATTCTCCTATAACAATAGTTATCATTCGAGCATCGAAGCTGCTCCATTCGAAGCACTGTATGGACGCAAGTGCAGAACTCCCGTTTGCTGGGCAGAAATAGGAAAAAGTCAGTTATCAGGTCCAGAGATTGTACAAGAGACTACAGACAAAATAACTCAAATCAAGGAAAGATTGAAGACAGCTAGGGATCGTCAGAAGAGCTATGCAAACAATCGCCGTAAGCCATTAGAATTTCAAGTCGGAGACAAAGTACTTTTGAAAGTATCTCCTTGGAAAGGATTGTACGATTTGGTAAGAAAGGAAAACTGAGTCCAAGATATGTTGGACCATTCCCAGTGATCCAACGAATAGGACCAGTAGCTTATCATTTACAACTACTAGAAGAATTAGCTGGAGTACATGATGTGTTTCATGTATCCAATCTCAAGAAATGTTTATCAGACGAATCCCTGGTAGTACCTCTTCAAGATATAGAGGTAAACGAAAAGCTGAAATTCATAGAGAAACCCTTACAAATAGAAGACCGGAAGATCAAATTTCTCAAACACAAACGACTAGTGCTAGTGAAAGTCAAATGGGAATCCAAGAGAGGACCTGAATATACTTGGGAACTGGAATAAGAAATGAAGCGAAAGTACACTCATCTATTTCAGTAAATCTCGAGGACGAGATTTTTCTCAAGGTGGGGAGGATGTAACAACTGCCACTAAAATCAATAGTTAGGACAATAATTAGTCAATAAGAAAACCCTAATTGAGACACCCAAGTAATTCTGCACTAACTCTAAAATTTTCAGAATGATCAGAATCAGGATTAGGGCCCTTAAAACTTGAGGGGGGCAAACCCTAGTTGATAATTATCTAAACTAAAACGTAGCTATGTTCTGATTGGCTGGATTTTTGAGTCACCTAAGCTATAACCGAGTCTAGGCAGTCTATGAATTAGACTGCTTAGCTTACGGACCGTAAGGGGTCCGGCATACGGTCCGTAAGGGAGACCCAAAAATTAGTATAAATAGCCGACCTTGGGACTTGCACAGAGGAGTTGAAGCGACGTTATTACCTTCTGTGTACGTCGAATTATACTCAAAACAGTCCACAATTAAACACACACGATAACGAGGTGCTGCGGCAATCAGGATAATAACTCGGTCACTATTACGATTCAACGTCCGATCGATTATAACTATCCAACGATTGTCCGAGTGCTGCTCAAATTGAGCTTGTACTTTGTTATTCATTGTGATTTCAACTTGAATGTTTGAGTGTTGTTCAAATTCGGACTATGCTCTGTCATTCGTTGTGAATCCATTGGATTATTAAGTATCGCACTTGATAATAGTTGTGAGGGTTTAATCTCGTGAATTGACGTAACTGCTGAATTAGTTACTAATCCCGTTTGTGTGTGCATTGTTATTTAAATTAGGTTAGCAGGCTAATCAGTAAAGCTTATACTCTGGTTGTAAATCTGCAAAGTGAGTCATTCCTCTTTTATAAACTCTTTTCTCACAGTTTGTGAGTCATTCTCTTTTTATCAACTGTTTTACAAAACTCCAAATTATTTTCAAAGTTATAGTTACAGTGATTAAGTCTATGTAATCACCAAGTTACAGCCGGTATGTGGGGTTTTGTATACATTACTTGTTTCCCGTCACACTTGGACAAACGGGTGGCCAAGGGGTGATCTGACCACAGTCACAGACACCATTGGACAAATGGGCTAGCCAATGGATGGTCGAGTGACAAATACTGTGGGTAGTTGGTTTGATATCAGAAACATTGTAATTCCCCTTAATACTGTAGATTATAACAAATGTGTCGGTTTCAGTAAAATGAATGATTCACTCAGTATTTCCCCGCTGACAAAACCTTTTTCAAACATGTTTCAGGTGATCTGGTATGAGCAAAGAAAAGTGCCGTGGAGCACTCCCAGCTTAGAAAAGTGGCTCAATGTAAATAAATAAATGAACATGTTTTGAAAATAAAGATTTCCCTGAGAAATCACATTATTGTAAATTTCGGGAATTTATCCCTAAGTTATGAAACGAGCAGTTTAAATTATTGAAAGATCCTGTTTTTAAAAAGACTTCCGCTGTCACTTAAATTAAATACCACGGGATTCCTGTCCCGCGGCTCCTGAAACGGGTCAAACCGGGTTGGGGGCCGTAACAACCGCAACCTACACCGGTCTTTTGATGAACAGCTATCCACCAAGCCATGCTGCTTTTAGAAATAAATAATTTGCTGAGCCAATAGTTAGATTTCTAGCAGAAAACAACTTGCCAGTGCTAGCTAATATCTACCCCTACTTTGGTTACCTTGGTGACCCTAACAAAAATCTCCCATATGCACTGTTTACCGCAGGAAGAACAGTGGTGACTGATGACAATGGTCTGCGGTATTCCAACCTTTTTGACGCCATGTTAGACGCGCATTATGCAGCTCAAGCGCGTGTTGGTGGGAAGGATGTGGAGATTGTCGTGTCAGAGAGTGGATGGCCTTCGGATAAGGGTCAGGAAGCGACGGTAGGAAATGCGGGAACATACTATAGGAACTTGATCAATCACGTCAGAGGGACAGCGGGTACACCGTTGAAGCGTGGAAGATCTATCGAGACGTATTTGTTTGCGATGTTTGATGAGAACACTAAACCTGGAGACCCGTCAGAGAGACATTTTGGGGTTTTCTCCCCGAAAAAAGAATCCAAGTATGGTTTGAGCTTCAATTAAGAAGACTCGGCAGTTGAGATAAATGTATTAAAAGTGTTTTATACATAAGAATGATGAATTTTAATAATCGCAATTATTTACCGTTGGCTGCCAAGAGTCCCAACTTAAAAAATAACCACTGGTAATCCCAACTATTAACCCTGACTTACAGAACCCTAACGCCGTTAGTCTAGATCTGGTTACTGGAAAAACGTTTAAACGGTGAAAAATCGTATTCTACTTGTGTTCTTTGTTTCCGATTACAACATGCCGATTAATCTCTTTACTTGTTAGTTAACGGTTATTGTTTACCAAGTGATTTACACAGTTCTCCGATTTATTATGTAAAATATGTATAGAGTAAACTTCCGTTTTGCTTCCTGTGGTTTGGTCACTTTAACGGTTTTGCTCCAAACCTTTAAAAATAGTCATTTTACTCCCTGATGTTTTGGTTTTGTTGCCAGTTTGCTCCATGCGGGGAGCAAAATGGAAACACAAACAATTTGGATGGAGTTAGAGGCGGGGAGCAAACTGGCAAAAAACCGAAACATCAGGGAGCAAAATGGCTATTTCTAAAGGTTTGGAGCAAAACCGTTAAAGTGATCAAACCAGAGGGAGCAAAATGGAAGTTTACTCTATGTATTGTATTATACAGGGATATGCACTTATTGAATATGAAAACTACGAGGAAGCGGAGAAAGCTATAACTTCAATGGAACTACTGACTCAGACCGTCAATGTTGACTGGGCATTCAGAAAAGGTCCTTTTAGAAAGGAAAAATTACAAGTTTTGTCATTAGGATTAACCCAGTTAGATTTTCTTTTTAAATCTTGTCACCCAAGGGTACTTTAGTCTTTTTACCCATTTATTTCAAAAGTGAACCTTAAAATATTTTGTTTTATTCTTTTAAATAATATTAAATAAATGGGTAAAAAGACTAAAATACCCTTGGGTGACAAGATTTAACAAGAAAATCTAACTCAGCTAAGTCTAAAGGACAAAACGTGCAACAAAATTCCTTATAAAGGGCAAAACTTATCAAAATTCGTTAAAAAGGACACCGCCTGATAAGTGGTATTAAGATAAAAGACAAAACTTGTATTTTTTCCTTCGGTGAGGATCAAATGGGAAATTTATTTTGGCTAGAAAAGATAGGAAGCAATAGGATTAGAACATGTAGCAAAATTTAAAATAAAGACGAAGGGTATTTTAGTCAATCTTATCCTTTCTTCTTCCTTCTTCTCTACAGTAACTTCAAAAACCACCATTTTCAAAACCCATCATCTTTAACCATTTCTTCACTTTCTATCTCAATATTCACTACATTATAATGCGACTTTCGTCACCAATCAATGATTTAAACACCCGATCAACGTGTTGTTCAGCTTTTTTGAAGAAAACCCAGTTGAATTGCATACAAAATCTCGTTTTTTCCGGTGTTTTTGAAGATAATCACTCGATCCGTCTGATTCGATCGCTAATAAGTGTTTCAATCATTCAAATTTCGTCAATCGTTGAAGAAATCGGCTTCGATCCATGTAAGAAATTCTTTAATTTCATTTTTACGATCAGGGTTTTTGATTTAGTCATTGCGTTTTACGATCTTGACAGGGGTCCGGGGGCAGCGCCCCTGGTAGCAGGGTCCAAGGAGCGGCAGCCCCTAGCGGGGTCCAAGGGGCAGAGATTAAATTGCTTTAATAAAAATGCATCAGAAAATTTAATTTTCTGTAAATTGCCTCTGGAAAATTGCATTTGTAGACAGCCTTTTGATTTCATACTTCCTGGTTTAGACAATTCACAGACAAAACTATTGTCCTGGTTCAATGCGTTGTAGAGAGAGAACACTTTCTTTGGTGTTTTTAGACCATTGCGTTTTAGAACTAAGACATTTTTATGTGTTTTCTAGCCATTGCATTTTAGAAGAACACATTTTTGAAGTGTTTTTAGTCATTTCATTTTAGGTAAAACACATTTTTAGGTGTTTTCAGTCCATTGTGTTTTAGAGAGAACACTTTCTTTCTTTTTAGGCCATTGCGTTTTAGAAAGGAGACATTTTTAAGTGTTTTCTGGCCATTGCGTTTTATAAATAAGACATTTCTTTGTGTTTTTTGGTGCATTGCGTTTTAGGTAAAACACATTTTTATGTGTTTTCAGTCCATTGCGTTTTAGAAAACAGACATTTTAAGTGTTTTCTGGCCATTGCGTTTTAGAAATAAGACATTTATTTGTGTTTTTTGTGCATTGCGTTTTAGGTACTGTCCATTGCGTTTTAGAAAGTATACTTTCTTTTGTGTTTTTATGTTATTGCATTTTAGAAATAAGACATTTCTTTGTGTTTTCTGGCCATTGCGTTTTACAAAATAAGACATTTCTTTTTGTTTTTGGTGCATTGCGTTTTAGAAAAATGTCATTTTTTTAGGTTTTTTTATTGCGTTTTACGCAACTAGGTTTTTTCCATTGCGTTTTACGCAACTAGGTTTTTTCCATTGCGTTTTACGCAACTGGGTTTTAGAAAAAAAATTCGAAAATATAGCAATAGTATACTCGTTTTAAAGATAAAAACGCTCGTTTTTTTGGTGCAATTTTTATAAAAAAAAATAATGTCGTATGAAAGAGTTATTAGCGTTTAAAAAATTGGGGGGAATTGGAGGAGAGAGAAACTATTGCCTTGGATTGACTAGAATGCCGCTAAACAAACTCACGCGCCTCTTTTCTTCCCTTCAATTTCCCTCATTTAGGTGTTGTTTGTTTTTCAGAGGTAAAATGTCTGCAATCTGCGGACCACATCTGCAGACATCTGTAGTAGAAGAGGTGAACCAAACCTATGCAGTCTGCAATAAGAAGATTGTTTGTTTTTTATCTTCTGCAAACTGCTGGAATAATACCAAACAAAGGAACCTAATAAAATCTTATCACCTAACTATTATGATTACAATAAGAGCCTAACTTATATAAATTCTAAAACTAATAAATTCATCATATTACGGATTAAAAAGTCTAATATCCATTCACATTTGAGTCCTTTTTTTAGATGCAGACAGAAGTCAACAAGATAAAGTGGCTATACTATAACAATCCTATAATATATGACATCAATAAATGTAAGTGAAGAACTTATGAGAGTACCTTCAGCAGGCCGACGACTGGAAAGAAGTTGAAGGAACTGAGAACGGAGCTTAGCTGCTGCATCGCCGGCGTTCAATTTTTTCGGCGAACAACACCGCCAATGAAGTGATGAGATCTCGAATTTGATGTGAGGCGATTCAACGAAGAAGAGGCTGGTAGCGTCGGGACCTCATGTGGAGCAGAAGGGGTGTCGGCTAGAGGTGGGTGTCGGCTGGAGTGGGGCGGCGGAGGTGGAGGGGCGGCAGAGGTAGAGGTGGTGGCGGACGGTGGGTGGAGGAGAAGGGGTGAAGGAGAAGAGGTGGTAGGGTTTTGTGAAGAAGAATGGGTGTGCAGACCTAAGAAGACATTGGTACATGTCTGCACCAAGAAGTGGTCTCACAAACCTTTTTTAATGAAACGTCTTCGAGAAAACAAACAGTCTTCAGACCCAAAGGTCTGCGCGGCGCAGACATAAGAGGTTCTGAAGACCTTTTCAGGAAAAACAAACACCACCATAAGGGGAGTGGGGGTGGTCCGTGATGGCCACCCCATCACGCGTGGAACTCGATCGCACGCCGCCGCCGCCCATATTTTTAACGCGTTGAATTTGTAACGCGTTGTTTATATCACGTGTTGAAAACAAATTAGCCACAAAGATTGTTTTGTCGTTTTATGAATGAATTAATGGCAACTTTGATGAAAAGTGCAAATTAGCCCCTCAACTTTTTGTTAGCTATTTTTAAATAGCTTTCCTTTAATTGCAATTCAGGTCCCTCATCTTTATCTAAACTTTAATTGCCCATCTCGACGAACCGCTTAAGTCGGTTGCATGGGCGATGCTTTGAAGGGGCCGGGAGGGGCGCCCGACCCCCGAGCTTTTCGGCCAGTAGTGTTATATATGTAGTTTTCGTATAGAAATTTTCGGGTATATATATACGTTTCGACCCCCTCCCCCCCGTAAAAAATTTCAAGCCTCGCCACTGGTCGGTTGTAATTCAACAAAAGCGCGAGATTTGCGAAAGGTGGGGTTGGGAGATGCCACCCGTCTAATTTAAGTTTTTTTTCTAATGTTTAGTTGTTTTTTATTTCGCTATGTAATTTATTTTTTAATTTAAATGAAATTTATAATTTGGTATTTTATTGTTAATTTCTAATTTAAAAAAAAAGTTGTGAGTGATGGAATTCCATCACTAGTGATGACCACCGCCACTAAAAAAGGCTTGTGAGTGATAGAATAGTGGTTGATGACATGGCGTAACTTGATTGGATGTTTGTGAGTGATGGAATTCTATCACTAGTGACCACCCATATTCTCCTAATTTTAGCCCTTGATTAAATAAATGGATGATCAAGATTACTTGCTAGCCTTAGACTATGTGTAATGGGGCTGTATATGGCGCCCTTTTCCTTCATAACGCCCCCATAGCGCCCTGAACACCACTACGGGGGGCGTTATGGGGTAAACATTTTCTCCTCCCGTTATATATTTCGCGGCGCCATGCTTGTTGTTTGTTTTCCCTCCACTCACACAGACATATATATATACATATATATGTATAGTTTAAGGGTTTATTAATTAATTGGGTAATGATGAGGTAGTGGCGTTATGACTACGGGCTTAAATGCATAAGGCCCCATAACGTCCACACGCTGACGTGGTGCGCCACGTGTCGCATAACGCCCACAAAGGGGCGTTATGACTACGGATGGCCTTAGCCAAATAAACTTGCTATTATATCCTAACCCTTTTTTTCCTTTTAGAAATAATAAGGAGAGAGGTGGTCACTAGTGATAGAATTTCATCACTCACAATATCCAATCATGTTCCGCCATGTCAGCAACCATTTTTCCATCATTCACAACTTTTTTTAGTGAGGGTGGTCATCACTCATCACCACACTCAACAATTTCCCCCCAACCAACAATTATCCTCCCAAAACAAAACAATAACGTCGTGATAAAAATAACGAAAATTGATTTCGTGGAAGATTAACGCGTGGAACTTTGTTGTGGCGGTGGGAATCACGGAACTTCAACGCGTTGAAGTTTGCCATCACGCGTCGAACTTTGTCGACCCCGCCTGGCCTAACAGGGTATGTTTTTATATTGTTGTTTCCAACATTCCGACCCCAATAAGAATTTTTAAATATGGTTTACATTAATAAGAATTTTTAAATATGGTTTACATTAATTAATAAGAATTCCAATCTGAACACTAGAAACAGCCTACCTGTTCTCACTCTCTGGGTCAATCTGGGCCATAAGAAAAGTCTTACGGGTTGAAATGGTCACCAACTTAAATGGCCCTTGAAATCGAACGGGTCCAATGGGCTAAAATAATGCTCAAGTGAGTGGTTGGACTTGAGAGTCCCACTTTGTACCATGGTTGTAAAAGTTTCACCTAGGCTCCGGTTACTCCCCGAGTACTCGCTACAAGGTCGGTTGCCGAGGCCCGAGTATTGTTCGCCTAGGCCAATTACTCCCCAAGTAATCTCCGCCTAGGCCGAATACTTCTTGAGTACTCGCGAGTACTCTCAAATCCGACTAGTAAACGTCTAGCGACTTTTGCAACATGCTTTATACACAATTACACATTGCAACTTGTGGTTTGAAATGAGTGCCCAGTTGATTCATAGATGCAGTCAAAACGGGTTGAATATTCAAAATTATGTTTTTCTTTGAAAACTTAATTTATTTATTTTGGTTATGGTTCTGTAACCATTAAGCTCAGTTTTTACCAATTATTTTTAAATTTGTAATTGTATTTTAGTGACTTATTAAGTTTATAATTGTGTTGTATATTATGCATGGGCACAGGTCAAGAAGTTACGTTGAAGATCTTCCAGCGATAATTACATCATACATTATTTAAAGTGAATCTGACTTATACTCTAATATGTTGAAGATCTTTCCAGATATTTTTTTTTAATCCAAACACGCTTCTTAAATGTAAGACCATCCGTAGTCATGCAATTATGGGCGTTTTTTTATGCCAACCACGCCCCTTTTCGGCCCTCGTGGGTGTTTTTTTGCGAAAATATGTCTGGAGCGTGCTATATTCCACGCCCAGCTTCAAATCTTTTGCCCAATCACCAGTTTCCAATCTTTATTTGTCCAATAACAATTTTTTTGTGGTTTTTCATTTATTTAATTCTATTACACCACAATGCCCACATCCTTACTACACCCATTTTAGAAAAACGCCTCATTGCTGACTGGGCTGCCACATGGCGCGCAACGCCCAAGGGTGGGACATTATTCACCCCAACGACTACGCATAGTCTTAGTAGCATTTGATTTAGGCGGCTAGGTATCTTCGAATAGGGATGTTCAAGATCGGATTATTCGGTTTTCGGATATCCGAAAACAGGATATACGAAAATTTTGGATAGTGAATGTTGATATCCGAATCCGTATCCGAAATTTTGGATATCCGAAATTTCGGATACGGATTCGGATATCCAAACGGATATGAATTTATAAAAAAAAATCCAAAAATCTGTTTCGTGTATAGATTAAAACTAAACTTATATTCGATTTTCCAAATTTCCAACATTTAAAACTAAAAACAATCATAAATTCACACGAATACAATTATTTACTAATTTTTACAATACTTCGAACTAAATATAATGCTCATATACTATATATATTTATAAAAAATAATTAGTTTTCGGATATCAGATAATCGGATTATCTGAAAATTTTGAAATTCATATCCGAATCCGAAAATTCAGATTATCCGGTTTTTGGATATCCGAATTTTTGGATATTCGAAATTTTGGATATTTCAGATACGGATTTTCGGATATTTCGGATTCGGTTTCGGATCCGTATTTTTTTGAACACCCCTACAAGAGATTGTCAATCCTTCGCCGCCATAAACTGTCATACACATTCCCACCGGCACCCAGTCCCCCCGACGCCATCGCTTGGTGAGATTAATCACTGCCATGCCAACCCCACTAGCCTTCTCAGTGGCCATTGGGCTCATTATTTACTTAGCCATCCTAAAACCCACAGAGGTTTCCAAACAAGCATGGCGGTTGTTCGCCATCTTCTTCACCACCATTGCCGGACTTATACTGGGGCCTTTACCTATTGGTGCATGGGCCTTCGTCTGTTTGATGATCACCGTGATCACCAAAACCCTGAAGATCAAAGATGCTCTTTCAGGGTTTACGAACGATATTATATGGTTGATCGTTCTCTCGTTTTTCTTCAGCAGAGGGTTTTTGAAAATTGTTCTTGGTGATCGGTTGGCAATGTACTTCGTAAAATGGTTTGGCAAGAGCACTTTGGGTTTGGCGTATGGGTTGGCAATCGGAGAAGCTATAATTTTGCCGGCGATGCCAAGTGCCACCGCCAGAGCTGGTGGAATATTCTTGCCCGTCATCAATTCCTTGGCCATCGCCAGTGGGAGTAGTCCTAACGACGGTTCTGCTCGTAAACTTGGCACATATCTTATTGAGTCTCAATTACAGGTGCATGGTTTATTTAAGTTTGAATTTAATAATATAAGAATTATCAAATCACCAACAGACTACCCAATCTATTGTTGGAATTAATCTTGACTCTAGTTTAGTTTTCTACGAACCACACGGGTCCGGTCTCTTACAGGTGCGTGGTTTATTTCGGGTCGAATACGGGTCAAGTCGGTTACGAATATAAAACTAGATACGGGTCAGCAGAAGTCTTGATACTAGGCACATATTTTTTATTGTTTTAGAACGTGTGTTTGTTTGGACGTTGTTTAAGTCCGAGTTTTTCTATTAGGGGCAGATTAGTAGGATGTTAGTTGTTTACTTTTAAAGGGCCTAATGTGGTGAATAAAATAACAGACCTTAAAAGCAGTAAAATATCTTCATTGTTCATGAGTTTGAACGGTCTGAAACCAACATCTATTACGGAGGTATTTTATCTTCTTATATGCTATTGAATGATGGGTGAGTTATTGAATGATGGTGTGTTTTTATTGCAGTTGGTTATGTAAAGCTCGGGGATTTCTTTAAGCTTGGAATCTTGATGGCTTTGATCAATATAACAGTTTTGGGGCTAGTTGGAGCTCTATGGTGGAAGGTTGTAGGACTTTACTGATATCAATTCATTTGATAAGAATATTAAATTGATATGTAATGTACAAGTATATATAATTAAATGGTTATTTTTATACTTTTATCGTTATCTAGTTTATGAATTAATTATAACTACAAACTTGTTTTATTTTAGACTTTAATCTAAGACCTGGACCTGGCATATGTGGTTGTAGGAAACATCGCATGTTAGGTTTTGGTTTGGTTTTAGGGATGCAGTATTCACCAATGTCAAGACTTAGATGAATGTAGACATTACAAGTCCTAACCTAAAAGTAAAGGCAAACTACAAATGAAAGTTCTCCACTGTATCTACATAAAGAATAAGTTGACAGTTGATCACGCAAAAGAATATTAAGGATACCAGATGACAAAGCATAGAAAAAGTTTAGATATGGTTTGGGTTAAGTATGGTAGCACTAGCAGTAGGGGTGTTCAAGATAGGATTATCCGGTTTCGGATATCCGAAAACCAGATATCCGAAATTTCAGATACGGATTCGAATATCCAAACGGATATCTGAATTTATAAAAAAAATAAAAAAATGTTTTGTGCATAGATTAAAACTAAACTTATATTCAATTTTCCAAATATCCAACATTGAAAACTAAAAACATTCATAAATCCACCTCTGAATCCAATTATTTACTATTTTTACTATATTTCAAACTAAATATAACGCTCATATACTATATATATTTATAAAAAAATAGTTTTCGGATATCGGATAATCGGATTATCCAAAATTTCGGGTATTTCGGATACGGATTTTTGGATATTTCGGATTCGGTTTCGGATACGGATTTTTTTGAACACCCCTATCTTCAAACATTAATTTTCATCTGAATTGTATGGAATATTATGATTAGTTGACATCTTGTAAGGTCTTTTTGAATTATGCTCTAACTTTATATACTTATCTACTGAAGATGTTCTACAATACTATGCCCCTATGTCGAGATGAAACATACAAACTTGTAGATATATATGTTGCCTACAAGGTATACATTATCTTCCTTTGATATTATCTTAATGTTTATAACAAATTGCAATGTCTTTATGCATTAATCTTAACATTGAAATATTTTCTTTTCATGGTGGTGCATTTGCAGGACTACATGTTATTAGGCAAGTATATTGTAAATACCAAAATTTCATCATAGAAATTAAAGTATAACTGATTGTGTGCATTGTGAATTTTGATAGATTATACATGTTACACCCAAAAGTGCATTAAAGCGAAAAAGGGTCAAGTATACTCACGGTTTGCTAAAGCTTCTAAACGTGAGTTGATATGAACAGGATGGTTGGAACACCAAAGTCACCCTACAATGGGAAACGAAGGTGTGTGAGTCAATGGAGTTTAATAATGATTTAGATTCGGAAATGAATAATTATAATAAGAAAGTATGATATTGTATGAAAATACATCTTGTATAGACACTCATTTGGATACTAGATTTTAGTGTGTTTTCATGGGTACCAAATCACCCATTAGAATCTAAATTGAGGAATCAAGAACTTGGATGATGAACACCATAACTCATAACTTTCAACCATTAATTGGTTGAAGTTAGGGTTCGGTTTTGTAAGTATGTTACATATAGATGTTAGTATATTTAGTCATGTATGGAGGTATAATGAATTCCATCCATTTAACCTCATTATATGGATTCACCAAAGCACAAAATCATCAGTTTAATTTAATTGATGATTTCGGTTGGTCATGAATATAGACAAAATAAAATGACTAAGTATGCAAGTGAGGAGGTGGAATCATAGTTGGAGACCAAGGTTTCCATTGTTAACACTTAACCAAAACACAGGTCTTTCAGTATTGAAGGTTGAAGGCTTGGTTGGTTGCAACACTTTGTAGGTCACTTAGGACCTTTTAGGGCAACAAGTATTTGAGGTTATAAACCTCAAATCTTCTTCTGGAAATCAACCATAACACAAGCCCCACAACATGAGTTTAGTTAGGAACAAGTATGGTGCAACATTTCCACAAGATGAACAATGAACAAAACAAGTTGTAAGAGTTTTTATAAAACTGAAAGTAAATCTGCCTTTTGGACCTCAAATTTGGTGATGTACTTACCACCTTGTTACACCTGAAGTAAAAAGAGTTGGCTGGAATATTGATCGGACAAGCTGCCGGAAATGAAACTCTGCTAGAAATTTGATAGGCAGGTCCTTGGTTTTAAAAAGCAAGAAATGAAGCACTAATACCATAAGTGATTTGAGAAACTAATCTATTGCTAATCTGATGTATTTAATAAATAATACATATACATAAAATAGGAATTTGTAATCTTTTATATTTAGATATACCTTCTTATAGGTCAAAAATATGAATTTGCACAGTTCTTCAACTTCTCACGAGTCTAACTAAGCAATAAGAAGGTATAGCTATGTTTATTCAGCAAACTAAACATCCCCTAGATATTTACGACACCAGGTCTCATTTATGCACGGATGAAACAAGGAAGATAAATCAAGAAAGGAACGCTGCACAAGCTGTCGGGACACCGTCGTTACCGACCAAGGTCATTCAGCAAACTCGCAGTCATCCCGTCAAGACCAGCGGTCCAAATCAGCTGAACGAGGTCATGGCAGGGGAAATTGATGGTGAAAATGGCCCAAACTCAAGTATGTGTTATGTGTGGTGGAAAATGGAGATAAGATGTGTGTGTTGTAGATAAAAATAGGGAAGTTGAGGCTAGGCTTTTGAGAAAGTGAAAAGGGGAAGGATAAAGTGATGCAGATGATAATTTATTCTTGAAATCTGGGTTAGAAATAGAAATTAGATTTAAATGAGAGGAGAAATTACAAAAATACCCTTGCATGTGACAAAAAATTAACCAGGGTAAGGGGTTGAGTTAGACTCAGGGGCCAAAATAGTTAGTTATAGAGACCATGAGGGCACATATGTTAAAAAATCTTATTTTGGGCTAATATAGTAAAAGTAATATAACTACAGGGGCCAAAAACGTAATTTACTCAAGACGAAATTACAAACTAAGCACAAATTACAAGGTTTTTTTTTATTTTGAGAAAAGTATTTTTTTTTTTTGAATGTTTGAAACCTTGTGCACACCTTTTATACATGATTACTCAAAGTTAGGGGTTGTTTGGCAATCTTTATGCCTGTAACTGTTGAATCATTAAGAGGTTTGATTGGATAAGAGTCATGAGTAGCTGGTTGAGGGTTATGAAAAGTGACGGACTTAGAAATTTTTTTCATGGGGGGTGGAATTTTCAAGGGTCAGTTTTGTATATCGTTATTTATTTAAAAATTTATCTGGGTCAGGCAAAACATGTTGTGTTGGCCAAAACTAATATCAAACTCATTAATCTAATCATTGCAACAAGTTTTGAGAAATCGTGCCATGATATTCATATTTCTGAAAGTATATGTTAACAAATAAGTTTCAACTAGTATTAAGCACCCCTGCGTTGCGGCGGAGGCGAGCACTAATACCACACTACTGCCAACGACCACCGACACTAAAGTTGCGGTGTTAATGCGAAAAAATTAAACCAAAACGTAAAACATAGAATAAAATAACTAATTTGATCTAGGACTCGCGCGTTACGATGAACCCCGCGTATATTTTTTCCCGTTTGACAGGTTAATCGTAATCTATATATAATATACATCATTACCACTGTACAAACCATAATGCATACATTACAATAACCATTGCATCAATATGTTGCAAATTATACTTATACAAGATTTTGGCTAAATTAATTGAGTTATTATAAATATTAATAATTTACAAATAAAACAACACAACTTTGAATAGATCAAACTGATTGAATATGGTAAGATGATGAAACCATTATTTGATTAGGGTACAACCACTTAAGCATAATTTACAACCATACATGCATACAAAACAAATTGAATTTGGTAAAGTAATGAAACCATTATTTGATTAAGGTACAACCACTTAACCACAACTTACAACCAATATTTGATTAAGGTATAACTACTTAAGCACAACTTACAACCAAACACTTAAGCACAACTTACAACCAAACACTTAAGCACAATTTACAATCACTATTTGATTAACTTACAATCACTTAAGCACAACTTACAACCAAACACTTAACCACAACTTACAACAAATATTTAATGAAGATACAACTATTTAAGCTCAACTTACAACTAAACATGCAAACAAATGTTTAAAATTGATAGTATATAAATAATCTAATATTAATCTTGCAACAAGTTTCAACTTTATGTCTCTGACTCTTTAATTTCTCTTTCTACTCTATCATTTGTCTTAGCGGCAAGTTAACAAAAAAGTTTCAATAATCTAATATTAATCTAACAACAAGTTTCAACTTTATATCTCTGACTCTTTGATTTCTCTATCTACTCTATCATTTGTGTCAGTGGCAAAACAAGAACTTTTCACTCAAATATTTATACATTTGTTAGTTACATTAATAATTCATTCTAATTATACTAAACGAGTGGAAACCATCTTCGAGATGTCTAGAATCAGTGGTTTTTAAGGAAAATTGAAGTGTGAGTGCGTGTGTATGTGATTTTGATGAAAGAAAATGGATTAGAAGTAGAATAGATGGAGATTGAAGAAGTTTGAAAAAAAAAATGCTTACAAAAGCCTTGAATCGCTGTTCGGACCTTGAGAGCGAATGAGAGGAGGTCAAGAGTTGAAATGAAGACTCAAGGCCCTATTTATAGGTGACAGTGATAGGTCGATACGTTCGGATGGTTATGTCCGGATGGCCATGTCCGGATGACCATGTCCGGATGGGCTCCATCCGAAAGGGTGAGTCCCATCCGGGCGGATGGGATCCAGCCGGGCGGATGGCCCATTTGGACCGTTGGGTTGTGTTTTGTTAGATTTTCCAACTTGGATTCGTTTGCGAGTGAGGTTAAGTGTTGCGTTGCGTATAATTGTGAGTAGCCATTTCATATAACATTATTAATAACATCTAGACGCTCAAATAGCATAAGTAATTCCGTGTTTCGAGTTCGTGTTAAGCTAGTTTCTCGTGTATTAAGTATCAAGGCATAACAAACAGTCAAGAATCTAGGATAAACATAACGTTCTCATTTAAGAAGCATCACATAGAGTAACAGCTTGCACATAGTTTAACACAATTATGATTAAAATAGTCTCATTTTCATTATGATCAGTCATCTCAAGTCACAGAAGATTCGATGGTAGGATACGCGATAGTAAAAGCGTCAATGGATAGGAAATACGACAAGACTTGCTAACACAGAGAAAGTATCAAAACATAGGGCGTTACAATCGGTGTCGTTACCGGCTACCGTTTTTATTGTTTCGGTCGATGTAAAACACATGTTGATTTCTATAATGAGTGCATGAACATACCGGTACTGTAACGAACCAAATCGATACCCATCCAATGTCCGTGCTAACGTACCATCACAATGCACGATCAAATAACTTGGAATGTTAATAAAAATAACTAAACATAAATGCAGATTTAGAGTTTTTTTTAAAAGTTAAGGAACGTAAGTTACAATGATAAAAAATAAATTAAATGCTAAATATAATACTACTAATGAAAAAAAATGAAACAATTACCTGATAATTATTAATTACTATTTATTATTGAAAAATCAAATAAATAATAGATAAAATACTTTAAAAATAAAAACAAATGTATAAAAAATTAAATGCCAAATATAATAAAAAATGCCAAAGAATTTTCAAATACTATTTATTACGAAGAAATAAAATAAATAATAGATAATGTATTACTTAAAATAGAAATAATACTTCAAACTTTTAAATTACTATTCATCACAACTTTCTATTAATATATAAAAATGTTTTCTAATAAGCAAGAAACCTATGAAAAAAATTATATAAAGTTTTTTTTTCTAATTAATATTTTACATCATATAAAAAGAAAACCAAATTTAAACGAAAAGCTAAATTAGTTACCTATAATTAAAAAGAAATAACAAAGATAAAAATTAAAGTAAAAAATAGTTTAGTGGAACATGTTTTAAGAAAGAGTAAACTACCAAAATAGTCTATGAGGTTTGATTACTTTTGTCAATTTAGTAAAAAACTCAAAATTTTTGAATCTGTGTCTCTGTGGTTTCAATTTCGTTGTCATTTTCATTCAAAAGCAAAATCTTGTCAGATTTTTCAGTTAACATCCAGCTTTTTTTTGTATTTTTCCTCCCTTTGAATGAAGGGCAAAATAGTCAGATTTTTTTAATTTGTTGTAATAAAACATTAAAAGACAATTTTGCCCTTCATTAAAAGGGAGGAAAAAGACAGAAAAACTGGATGTTAACTAAAAAATTTGAACAGATTTTGATTTTACATGAAAATGGCAACAAAATTGAAACCACAGGGACCTAGATTCAAAATATTTGAGTTTTGGAATAATGTGGTAAAAATAACCAAACCTTAGGGACCATTTTGACAGTTTACTCCTTAAGAAAAATATATGTCTAAATTAGTATGCCAAAATCAATGTTTTAAAAACCGGTATTTTAGTCATATCGGGTTAGACTTAGAAATGGTTTAACCAGTTGAACCGGGTTGTACCGGGCGGTTCAACTGTGTTGGCTAATTAACTTTATAAATCCATAAAATATAATTTCAACTCAAAAAATAATCCAAAACTACATCATTTCATAATAAAAAAATATTTCAAAAGTTAATCCATAATCAAAAAATTATCCAAAAGTTCATGATTAAATACACATTATATAGCAATTAGCAAACAATATAACAATTAGCAACATGAATGAATGAATAAAAGTCAAAAGAAGGTAAACATGGATAATCGGTTGAAGAACTTAATTTGAAAAACTCAATGAGTTTCTATCTTTGAGTAAAGAAGAAGTTTTATTGATGTGGATTGTCAATTGTGGGTGCTAGGTTTTACACTTTAACTAAGAAGGTAAATAGTCACCTTTTTAGGCATCTAAAAATTAAAAGTTCAAAATTTTGACATTTGGCCCGGTGTGAACCGGTACCGGTATGCTGGTTTAAACCGGTATAACCCAATTTACCGGCGGTACAACTTCTTTGTCGTTTCCTTAATTTACCGGTATGATTCGTGCCGGCCAAACATCTGGCATCCGATTTAACCGGCCATTTTAAACCGCTTTTTAAAACATTGGCCAAAATATTATAACCAAGATACGCATTTCGTCTTTATTGTGAGAGTGGGACCTACTCCTTATTCATACTTTGTAGTTTGCATATCCCAATTCACAATAATACACAATAATACACATTCCATCCAACGGTTTTCATACTTTGTAGTTTTGTAGTTTGCATATCCCAATTCACAATAATACACATTCCATCCAACGGTTTATCTTGGTTCTCTTCACACTTTCCAACATACATCAAGCTTCTTAAACATTAGGTTATCTTCCTCCCAACTTCTTTACTTCTTTTATTTGCAGAACTCGTTGAACATAAGATGTTCTACTATGCCATTTCACTCTTTTTCTTTTCAGTTCAACTTTCTTTTGGTCGGTTTTGAAAGTTCAAGGGTGCGACTACAAATTTTCTTGGCGTGCGCTTGGGATTTTAAAGCGAATATTACTAACAGAAATTTCGTTAAGGGGGGCGCCCGCCACCCAACTAGAAGCATAGGTCCGCCCCTGGTTATGAATACATGTGAATGGATAAATGATTAAAATTTTCATCTAGCATCATTTTGAAACTTAATGGGTAAAATGCTTATTGAGTGAATGTCACTGAACCAAACACACTGAATGCTGACTAATTTAAATATAGCCTCTTAATGGAATCACTAAGAGACTACCAAATAACCCCTAAGTATATAACACAAAATCCTGTTCTTTTTTACGGAATAAATTAGATTAGACGGCTAAGGAAAGGTGTGAACTGACATTGTTGAGGATTCGTGTGTTTCATGATTAAAAATGAAATTAAATCAAAAGGGGCAGTGCTCTAGCGATATGAGATGATTTTTTCTAGGGGGTGTTGTCGGTTATATTCTTGTTTATTGACAAAATGTCATGTGTGAGTCATGGGATTTACCATAGTGACCACTCGGATGTTGGGTTTCCTTTGAAATTGGTAACAGGTCGGGTCATCAGCGTTGTGTGTGATTACAGGCCGTGTGGATGACCTTTTGCCAATAAATGTACATATGTAGCTGAGCTTTGTTGGACGTTAAAAAAATTAAATTAAAACCGTAAAATTGAAGGGTAACTTTGTAGTCAAACCTAGAGATTCAAGTGTTGAGTCCTAAAGTTGGGGAAAACGCATATGGCTTTTCAAAGGCTGTTCAAAGTGCCTTTTTGTTAAATCCTCCCCATTCATATTTTATTGGCCCTGTAATAAAAGGGAATATGACTTTTTAACAGATTCGAAGTTATAGCCGTTTTAAGATTTTAAGGCTACTCGGTGTAGTAGTCCTTAAAGGATGCTCCGTCAAGTAAGATGAGTGTGAGGATGGGGCAAAGGGGATGGACTTAAGGAAATGGAGGATGAGCCTAAAAAATATATATATATATGTGTGTGTTGTTACTGTTGTATGTATATGTATGAGAAGAAGAGCCCCGTCCTCAACGTCTCCAAGTTGTCGCTGAAGACGCCGCCGCCACCCCGGAAATGGTGTTGGGGGGCGTCGCCGGGCCTGGACGACCCCCCACACCGAGTAGCCTAAGGTGAATTAGTTCTATTTTTTTGTCGGTCTTTAATTGGTCTGTATAAAAGTCTTGTAACTAAGGGATCTAACTCCAAAAATAAAAGATTAGTTGATCACATAAGCCATCTTTTCGTATAAATATACGACACAACTAATTAGTGGCGGGACTCATGAATCGAACATTTTTGAAGGGTGTCCATCGCTATGTATTAATTTTTTTTCGATTCAGTTCGATTCTGGCCAAGTTAAGTCATATAATAAAAGGTTTAAAGGTTAAACAATCTAAACTAATCATCAATATCCTAATACTTAATCTAGCAAAGTAATCAACTAATAAAGTAAAATTTAGAGAAAAAAGTTTAAAAAATTACCGCAATATTTTGAGTTCTTCTTTCTGTTCTTGAAAGAATCCTAAGTCAAGGGGTTTTTGAAGATGATTTTGGTAAATAATCATGTAATAAAGTAATAAGGTAAGGTTTGAAGAATGTTTATAAAAATCTATATCTATACTCTATACTATATAATAAAAGAAACCAACTTTGGACACATGTCATTTATTGGAGCCATCTATTTTTTAGCTTTCTCATCTTTATCTCCTACTTAATTATAAATAATTAATATTAATTAAAAGATAATTATAAAATTAAATTAAAACAATTCGTATAGGAGATAATATAATCTTTTGAAATATTTATTAGATTTCAAAATTATTTATCTTGACATTAACAAAAGACCTACACTAAATATAACTTAATATAATGTAAAGAGTTAAATGTCATTTTAGTCCATGTGGTTTGGGCTATTTTGTCAGTTTAGTCCAAAAATTTTATAATACACAGGGTTTATAAAGATATAATGAGATATAACTTTTTATTGACTGGTATATAAAATTACATGTGCTCAACCCATACAATACATGAGATTCTTAAAAATGTAACTTTTTTCATTATTAATATATAAAATAAAATTTACTCAACCCGTACAATACACAGAGTTCTTAAAGATATAACTTTTTATCATTTAATATATAAAATTACATTTATTGAACCAATGTAATAAATAAGATTTTTAAAGATATAATTTTTAATTATTTGCAGGGCCGGCTCTGGGCTCGGCAAACCCGTGCCGACGCCCAAGGCCCAAAATTTTAAAGGGCCCGAAAAGTCTTTATAAGCTTGTATATATTTATTAAATTATATATTTAGTATATTTATCCGTTCATTATGCAGTGTAGCGGCAAAAACCATCTCAAAATATTGTAAAGGTCTCAAGTTCGAGTCATTGCTCAATCACTAAGTTTTTATTTTTGTAATTCATTTACCCTTAACCATAATTTTGGGCCCAATTCTTTTCGTCGCCCAAGGCTTAAATTTTTTCAAGGAGTAAACTGTCATTTTGGTCCCTGTGGTTTAGGCATTTTTGCCATTTTAGTCCAAATCTCAAACTTTTTAAATCTGGGTCCCTGTGGTTTCATCTTTGTTGTCATTTTAGTCCAAAATTCAAAAACCCATTTTTTTGACTGTTCCAAAAAGTTTGAGATTTGGACTAAAATGACAATAAACGTGAAACCACAGGGACCAAAATGGCAGTTTACTCTTAATTTTGGACTAAAATAGCAATAAAAGTGAAACCACAGGGACCCAGATTTAAAAAGTTTGAGATTTGGACTAAAATAGCAAAAGTGCCCAAACCACAGGGACCAAAATGGCAGTTTACTCTTTTTCAAGAGTTTTCGGGGACGACTCTGATTATTTGGTATGTAAAATTACATTTATTCAACCCGTGTAATAAACGAGGTTTAAAAAATAATTTTTTTATTATTTGATATATAAAATTACATTTATTCACCCCGTGTATTACACGGGGTTCTAACCTAATATATATTATAATTGAGGTGAAGTCATGAATATATATTATTTAGTTTTTTTTTTTTTATAAACTAGGTTAGAACCCCGTGTATTACACGGGTTGCATAAATGTAATTTTATATAATAAATAATAAAAAAGATATATCTTTAAAAAAACTCGTATATTGCACGCGTTGAATAAAATATAATGTCATATGTTAAGATAAATAGTCATCAAGATTTATCTTTTAAAAATGAACATTGATGTACTATTTACTTATTATAACATTTTACATTGTTTTTTTTTATTTTACATAAATGTAATTCTATATAATAAATAATAAAAAAGATATATGTTTAAAAAAACTCATATATTGCACGTGTTGAATAAAATATAATGTCATATGTTAACACATACAATCATCAAGATTTATCTTCTAAAAATGAACTTTGATGTACTATTTACTTATTATAACATTTTACTTTGTTTTTTTATTTATTATTGGATTAAAAACACATGTATTATATGGGGTTGAATCCCATTTTTATGATACATTCAAATTATAAGATACAATTATTTTAGTTCGTTGTATGCACCTTCATGCTTATTTGTTTGTTTCATTCATAAAACACTCGTCTTAAATTTGTGTTCAAGAGAGTTTACGGTACAAAAAGGTGGAGATCGATCCCCAAGTTGTTATACGTTTATTCCTTTTTATGAATTATACTGTAAAATAGAGAATTAAATTTTCTTTGAATGGAGTATAGAATTGTTATATTTAAAAAACGGTGTTCTTTCTATATGTTGATGCAATGTGCAATAAATGATAGGTTTATATCAATTATAACAGTACGCCTACCATTATAGGAAACGTAAAAAACACTTACAATTTGATAGAAGCATATGCCCGACCTAGAATAATTATTTAATTTTAGTGAAAAATAAACAATAATACAATTATTAAGTATATATCAAACAGGAACCTTTAATTCCTAATTTACCTTAATTTCAATCATTTAAAAAAATTATTATTATTTACTACGATTATAATAAAAACAAATGTTTATATTCTTATCTATTGTTTTGTTTAAAATTAATATTATTATTATTATTATTTAATATGATCATAATAAAACAAATGTTTATCCTTATCTAAATATTTATTATTATCTAATATTTTGTTTGAAATTATTATTATTTAATATGGGAGATAAATAGGAAAATAAGGTGAGAAAGCACCAGAGAGTGACATTTGTCCAAAAAAAATTTTTGTTTATTAGTATAGGAAGATTAGCATGAGCTTGAATGAAGTATATCTAAACCAGTTGTTTCATATTTGTTATTTAGATTATATTATAAAAATTATATATATTGTATTTTTCTTAATTAGGATCGATGGCAACATTTTATAAAGGTTTTCTCGTTCTCAAAATTTCATAAGGATCGTTTGGAATTTTATCACGTAAATATATAACACTAAAAAAGAATTTTGGAGGCCGGATGAACTCGTATCCAAGTCATAGGTCCGCTAATGTAACCAACGATATAATTCATTAACATTGCCATTACTTTTGTAACGGCAATGTGTATTCTAAATATAAATCTATACTATATAATAAAAGAAACCTGTTTTGGGACACTTGTCATTCTCTCATTTAATTGATTAAAATTATTAATAATACTAAAAATAATAATATTTAATCTAAATTAATACAAATTCTTATTATTAATAATATTTAATCAAATCTAAAATCTAATCTAATACAAATTTTTATTATCAATAATATTAAAAGATCAAACGTATATCAAATGAATTACCTTTTTTTATTAAAAAAAGAAGTAAACTTAGCAGTTGTGTATTTTATTTCCAGCTAATTAGTAATTATCGTTTATAGAAACAAAATTCATCACAACGTGCTATATGAATATAAAATAATTAAAATTAATCCACATGGTAACTGTTAATTGCTTATTGTTATGAAATAAGAATAAGAATTATATAAAGAATATAGACTGAAATACAATATAAATCTATATCTATACTTGCTATATAATAAAAGAAATCTGTTTTGGGACACTTATCATTCTCTCATTTAATTGATTAAAATTATTAATAATACTAAAAATAATAATATTTAATCTAAATTAATACAAATTCCTATTATTAATAATATTTAATCAAATCTAAAATCTAATCTAATACAATTTTTTATTATCAATATTATTTAATCAAATCTAATAAGAATTCATACGAATTCCAAAGTTGATATTAACTTTCAAATAATTAAAAAAAATCCGCCTAACATCACAAATGTTTCTGTTAAATTCGATTAATTAATTTGTTCAACAATCACTATTATCTCTATCATTCAGTACGGTTAACCGATTTATTATAATACAACCTCCCACCTATTCAATCATATGATTTTTCAATCTTATATTAACTAAATAAATAAAGATTAATATTCAATCTTATCCTAATTTAAATATAAAAAATCCGTTAGTTTTTTAAATATATTTTTTTATTATTTGGTATATAAAATCATATTTATTCAACCCATGTAATACACGGGGGTTTTTAAAAATATAACTTTTTTATTATTTGGTAAACAATGTTACATTTATTCAACCCGTGTAATACAATGGTTTTAAAGATATAATTTTTTTTTTATTATTTGGTATATAATATTACATTTATTCAACCCGTACAATACATATGATTCTTATAAATATAACTTATTTTATTATTTAATATATAAAATTATATTTCTTCAACCCGTGCAATAAAGGAGGCTTTTAAAAAGATAATGTTTTATTATTTGGTATATAAAATTCATTTATTCAACCCGTGTAATACACGGGGTTATAATCTAGTAGAATTTATAAAACAATATATTTCGTAGCCTTAATCAATCATACCGTTTGATATGGCTTAATTCATCAAGACCAAATACTTTTCAACAAGAAATTTGACTCAAAAGAATTATGAGACAAGTTAGAACTTTAAACTGACTAGTTTTGTGGAAATATCCCAAAACTTGTTTGACGGGTTATTTTATATATAAAATTTTTCTTTCCATTTTTATATTAAAATAAAAATAATATTATTATATTATACATATTATTTGAAAGTTTCCACGAATAGTAACTTAATATTTTGAGTATTTGTTTTAATATTTATAAGGGTAAGGATAGTGTAAAAAGTGCTCAAAGTGTGAGAAGTGTAAGAAGTGTATTATAACACTATATATAATACTATATAACACCATATAAACATCATATAACAATATGTAACACCATATAATACCATATAACACTATGTAACACTATATATCATTATATAACAAATATAACACTATACATCTATAATAGACATGTTATCAGACAACCTATAGTGTTATATTTGTTATATAATGATATATAGTTTTACATAGTGTTATATGGTATTATATGGTGTTATATATTGTTATACGGTGTTTATATGGTGTTATATAGTATTATATATAGTGTTATAATACACTTCTTACACTTCTCACACTTTGAGCACTTTTTACAGGATCCTCTACCATATTTATAATAATGTATTATTTATCATATATAACTTAATTTTTATATATTATTTGAAATATTTTTGAGTTGTTGTTTTGATTTCCATAATAATATTTTATTCTTCATATAATTTGATTTTTTCTAACAAGTTGCGTATATTAACTTTTTTTTTAAATTTACCTCTGCAACTATGTTTATTTTTTCAACACTCCGATATAAATTTTATTAAAAATAGATATTATGTCACTATCATTACAAACCGAACCAAGACCGACCAAACAACATTGGTAACAGTACCTGTAATCATCTTTATGGTTTTCAGTTTCAATAACTTTTTGTTTATACAAATCTATCTACGACTCTAAATGTATATAGGTATCAATACCGTAACAATCTTAACTGGTAGATATAGTTCAAACAATATCGGTGCCGGTACTGTAATCATTTTTATCGTTTTCGGTCGATTTCAATACATGTTGATTTCTATACCGAGTGAATTATCATAACAGTATTGTAACGAACTGAAACGATACCTATTTAACGCTTGTGGTAACGTACCGCAGCAACGCGCGGGAGAATTACCTAGTTGTTATTATATCATAGAAATTAAAGTTGACTTATGGATTTTGTCCACTATATATATGGTTACATCTAAAAAGAAATATTCATAAAACTCGAATGGCATCAATGCTTCTACTACTTGGTCTACTTGTGAATCTTCTTATGCTCACAGGTTTATCTCTTTTCATTTTTAATTTATGAACATACCGGTAATAAAAAAAAATTTATACTACTAATAAAAAAAATATGTATATAAGAATGTGTGGTCTCAAATACTATTAACGAGTTTTCGACTTTTTTGCTGTGAACTTTCATAAATCATAAGGGTGTTTGTCATCAAATATTGTACTCAAGTTTCAATATTGTTTGTTCATTTAGAAGTTTTTCTTTTATAAATGTTATATATAAAATGTTAAATAAAAGTATATATATGTAAAACTTGTGTGCTATTTAGTAATTTCTTTTTCATGTAATACATATATAAAACTTATGTACTATTTAGTAAGTTCTTTTTCATGTTTGATTGTGAAGAAAAAACGTTAAGTATAATTGTTCAATTTTTAAATCAATTTGAACAATTATGAAATGTTTAACAACAATAAAACAATATTAAAATTTGAGTGGTTTTTTTATTTATACTACTAATAAAAAAAATATGAATATAAGAATGTGTGGTCTCAAATACTATTAACGAGTTTTCGACTTTTTTGCTGTGAACTTTCATAAATCATAAGGGTGTTTGTCATCAAATATTGTACCCAAGTTTCAATATTGTTTGTTCATTTAGAAGTTTTTCTTTTATAAATGTTATATATAAAATGTTAAATAAAAGTATATATATGTAAAACTTGTGTGCTATTTAGTAATTTCTTTTTCATGTAATACATATATAAAACTTATGTACTATTTAGTAAGTTCTTTTTCATGTTTGATTGTGAAGAAAAAATTTAAGTATAATTGTTCAATTTAAATCAATTTGAACAATTATGAATTTTTTAACAACAATAAAACAATATTAAAATTTTAGTGGTTTTAATAGTTAGAAAAATATGTGTGACTTTATTGTAACAATACTAAAATTTGGTTACTATGTATTTCACAACTTTATTTCTATATATACAAAGACATGTTCATTTTAGGAAAATAAAAAATAGTGTAGTAATAACTACGAGAACTGCATAATCCACGTGTAAATAATGCATAAAACATAATCAGAAGTAGTGGAAGGAAAAAACAAAGACGATTACCACACCGTCGTGTGTATTGTATTTAAAATAATAAATACAAATATATTATGCAATTCTCAACATATTATTGATTTGGAAACGAACACTGCGTATGTTTTACTAACATGATTTTTATTTGGTGCGAAAAAAGATGCAAATGTAGGCGTGTGCAACGGTCGACTTGGTGACAATTTGCCATCAGAACAAGAAACGGTAGCCCTTTACCGAAGCAACGGCATATCCAGGATGCGAATCTATGATCCAAATTCAGCCACGCTTGACGCACTTCGTGATACTGGTATTGAACTCATGATGGATGTTCCTAACCGCGATCTTGAAGGTCTCACTGATCCAAATGCCGCAAGAGCATGGGTTAGAGACAACATCCAACGTTACCCCAATGTCAAGTTTAAATACATAGCCGTCGGAAATGAAGTTGATCCAGACCCAAGTAAATATACTAGTCGATATAAGAATTATGTACTCCCCGCGATGCAAAATGTCCACAACGCCCTTAGAGACGTGGGCCTAGATAACCAAATTAAGGTGTCAACCGCAACCTACACCGGTCTTTTAAGAGACGCTTATCCACCAAGCCAAGGTGCATTTAAAGATAATGGTTTTGCTGAGCCAATAGTTAGATTTCTAGCAGAAAATAAGCTGCCAATACTAGCCAACATCTACCCTTACTTTGGTTACCTTGGTGACCCTAACAAAAATCTCCCATATGCATTGTTTACCGCACAAGGAACAGTGGTGACTGATCCTAATAATGGCCTACAATATTCCAACCTTTTTGATGCCATGTTAGACGCGCATTATGCGGCCCAAGCGCGTGTTGGTGGGGGGGATGTGGAGATTGTTGTGTCAGAGAGTGGATGGCCTTCGGATAATGGTCAGGAAGCGACAGTAGGAAATGCGGGAACATACTATAGGAACTTGATCAACCATGTAAGAGGGACCGCGGGTACACCTTTGAAGCGTGGAAGATCTATCGAGACGTATTTGTTTGCGATGTTTGATGAGAACAATAAAGATGGAGACGCGACCGAGAAACATTTTGGGGTTTTCTCCCCGAATAAGGATTCGAAGTATGGTTTGAGCTTCAATTAGGAAGACTTGGCATTTGAGAAAATAAAGTGATTTGTTGTTACTTGATAGATAAATTCATAAACTTATGTATTAAAAGTGTTTTATATGTTGTTACTTGATATGAAAATTCATAAACATATGTATTAGAAGTGTTTTATATATATGTCACCTTTCATGAATTGTTTGTTATGGTGTTCATGATTTAGTTTTCCATTAGTTTGGGTTCTTCAACTATATATATTTTGGTCCAAACCGAAACCAAAGCTATTAAATTCAAGAGTCTTTTTATATAACTTTATTTATGTTTACTTGTTTTACATGATCCGACCTGATCCAGCCCATTATGAACCGAAATTATTTTATATAGCTAGCGACCTAAAATCTTTAAGAAAAAAAATCGCACCCATAGAAAAAATTTCCTGGGTCCGCCATTGTTCAAGACTCAAGACCAACCTGAATAAAAATAATAAAATAATTATTAAAATTATAGAACTAAAAACTAGTTTTGGGTTAACATAGGTAACAAGTTTGGTAAACAATGCCGTGTCTGTTTTAACTTATTTAACCTGTTTAATTAAACACATTATGGTCAAATAGCTTGAACATGTTAAAGGATATTGTTGAAGTGCTAAGAAGTAGTCCGGGTTCAAAAAGATGGAGAAGACTTGTGACTACAATTGCCATGGGGACAATAAGGAGAATATGGCACGCGAGAAACGGGAGATGGTGTTCGAAGAAAAGTTTATACAAGTCCGAAAGTCCGTGAAGTCAATTAAGGAAGACACTTTCTTGTGGGTTAGTCATCGGTCTAAACTCACCCCTCCGACATGGGAAAATTGGATCGGTTTTACTGTAACGGACTCGTTATAAATTTTATTATTTTGTTTTTGTTTCAGTTTTAAACTTTCCCACGGCTTGCTTGCTCTATATTTATATATAGGCATTTAATGGTTTGTTGTTCAAAATAATTGTTTAATCATAACAAGTCAAACCGTTTATGATTATAACAAAAATAAAAAAAAAAAGTATAGTCGATATGATCAACCCCTCTACCTATTTGTTGCAACCATTTATCAACCTTTTTTTAATGCGTTTGAAGCTACCCAATGCCTGTGTAAGTCTTCCTGAGACGAAGTGTCAACCTTCCATACTGATTTTGACGCTCCAGACCTAACTCATCTAAAAACACCCTCAGATACAACTTCATTGTACAGGTCGTGTTCGGGTTTACATGTTTTATGGTTTATAATCAAACAACTCTAAACTTTTGGTAACCCTATTTTGACACCTAAAAAAGTCAATCATCAAAAGCTCAAATCGCCGCCGTAGAAACCCTCACCTCCGCCGTACACAGTTCACTCCAATGGCGAACGCTGCTGACGTGGACACACTCGATTTCGAGCCAGATGACGATGATCTCATGGACGAAGACGCCGCCGTTGACGTAGACGCATCTTCACCTAGGGTTTCTGCTCACATTCCTAAACTTAAATCCGCCATCACCGGTGCACCGAAGAAAACCAAAGGCCGTGGATTCCGTGAAGAAACCGGTGCTCAACGTGACGGCCGTATGTCTGGCCGGTTTGATTCTCTTGATTCCGGTGGCGGTCCCGGTCCTGAACGATGTAAGCTGTGTATATATAATAATATGTAATTATATATTCTTCTGTTGTGTTTTGTAGTTGATTTGATAGTTTTAGGGTTAGGTTTGTATAGATTATAAGTGACATAGTTCAGTAACCCTAAGGTTTAGAGAAAATCAGAAACTAGTTGATTCTTGTGACATTAGGATTGCCTTTATGTAGTTTTGTGAACACTTGATTGATACTTATGTTATGCCTTTAAATGGAATACTCGATTAGTCGAATTGCTACACTTTGTTTTAAGCTACATGTTGCTCCGAATGTCTAGCTTAAGAGATGTTAGCCGAGTTTATTATCTATGTTATGCCTCTATATACTGTTATGTTTTTAAGTTCGTTTGTTAGGGGCTGTTTGACAACTTCTGAATGGTTAAGTGCTGAACCAGTAAGAGGTTTGAACCATTAAGTGCTGAACCAGTAAGAGGTCTGAACCATTAAGAGTCAGTATAATGCTTAACCGTTCAGAGGCAAATGTCTGACCAATTCAGATTAGAGGTCTTAACCATTCAGACTCAGTATAATGCTTAACCATTCAAAGGCAAATGTCTGAACCATTCAGACATTTACTTGCGAAACAAACAGTCTAAACCATTAAGTGCTGAACCAGTAAGAGGTCTGAACCATTAAGAGGTAAACAAACAGCCCCTTAGTGTCATTATTCTATCTCTAGTTTGAATATAATGATAGTTATTAACATTTTATGAATATCATTAATGGTTAGCTTTATTGTTATCGTTTTCATTGTAATATCTCTTTAAAGAGATTTCGTTTTTAGTTATTCTATCAACACCGTTGTGTTGAGTGTTCACGGCAATTTATCAAATACCGACAAGCATTTACGTTCTCTATATAACCTGTAAAATAAGATTATTTCTTTGTGGATTGTGATGGAACTTTGGAAAATATGAGTTTGTGCAGCAATTGAAGGGTGGATTATTCTCGTAACGGGGGTACATGAAGAAGCCCAAGAAGATGACTTACAAAATGCATTCGGGGAGTTTGGGGAAATTAAGAATTTACATTTGAACCTTGATCGTCGGACTGGTTTTGTGAAGGTAAAGTGATATCGTTACGATAGTTAGATTTTGTTGTTGTATTATGTCATGTATACCTCATTTGTGATGTAAACTATCTACTATACAGGGGTATGCACTAATTGAATACGAAAACTATGAGGAAGCAGAGAAAGCTATAACTTCAATGGACGGAGGTGAACTGTTGACTCAGACAGTCAACGTTGACTGGGCGTTCAGCAAAGGTCCTTTTAGAAGGAGAAATAATAATAATAGGAGAAGGTATGTTTCCTATCGTTGTTTCCAAAACATTCCGACCCCAATAATAGTTATTGCTAATTTTCTTTTGACCTGGAATTTTTAAGAATTCCAATCTGAACGCAATAAAACAGCCTACCTGCCTGTTGTCACTCTCTGGGTCAATCTGGGCCATAAAAAAGTCTTACGGGTTGAAATGGTCACCAATTTAAATGAGGAAAAATTACAAGTTTTGTCCTTTATCTTTATACCACTTTTCAGGCGGTGTCCTTTTTAACGAATGTTGACAGGCGGTGTCCTTTACTAGGTATTTTGTTGCAAGTTTAGTCCTTTACCTAGATATTTTGTTGCAAGTTTAGTCCTTTACACCCAACAATTAACAGGGTTTTTTAACTGGGTTGGGTGTAAAGGACTAAACTTGCAACAAAATACCTAGTAAAGGACACCGCCTGTCAACATTCGTTAAAAAGGACACCGCTTGAAAAGTGGTATAAAGATAAAGGACAAAACTTGTAATTTTTCCTTTAAATGATCCACAGAATCAAACGGGTCAAATGGGTTACATAAACCTTCAAGTGGGTGGTTGGACTTGAGAATCCCACTTTGTACACAGTTGAGCCTTCTATTGATGCATGAAATTGAACGGGTCAAATGGGTTACAAACAGGTGCACATGGGTGGTTAGACTTCGTACGGTTGAATTATAAATTTTATTTTTTTTATAAAAACTTTTTTATGTATTTGTTCATCTTTGTTTTTGTTTCTCTTACCTTTAAGATCAGTTTTTTACCCATAGAATCATGATTTAAATTTATATATGTATTTTAGTGATTTAGTGACTTGTATAGTTTATAATTACATTATCTTATGCATGGGTACAGGTCAAGAAGTCCGAGGAAGAGGTTCTGATTTGGTGCGTTGTTGACGCAACATTGTGCGGGATTTGTTTATGTTTTGTTTTAGGTTGAGTGGAGTGAGTTTAACGTTTCTAATATGTCTTCGGTCTCATTTGATCTAGTGTTGTGTATTCGAAGATTTTAGTTCTCACAAGGTGTGAAGACGCTGCATCTTTCTGTACTTTGTAACGTCGTTTGATATTTGTACAATTTGCAACAAGATTATTAGAAAAATGTGATGCTTTTGATGTGTTGTTTTCTACTGTTTTTATTTAGTCTTTCTAGTGAAATATTTATGATATGGTTTCTGTATGTCAACATGATTTTGCTTGTCAATCACAACCTATATGGAGGCAGCAAAATTATCGGGTCTGGATCGAAAGACTGATAAACGCCGAAACTGTTAACACGTTACAGTTTGAGTTAGTTTTAAGTTGGATCGTCTACGTTTTTTTCTCATGAAACAAATCGCGTTATGGGTCACAGTTGCTTTACTGCTGCCTGCCGTCACCACAAAATCCGATAGAAATAGAGTTGTTTCAAGGAACAGCTCGCGAACAGTTCGGCAGAAAGTTTTTTTTTAATAAATGAACACTAAACAGAGGTTGCGCTTGTTCATTTACGTTCGATAATGTTTTACATTTATGTTCATTTGTGTGATGTGTTCCTTCACTTGAAGGTTATTTTATGTTATATATTTATATTTATTTTATTGGTTTTAGATTTTAAAATTTGAAACCAGTCATAGTACACACCTCCTCCAACATCTCTCACTTTCAGTTTGTGTTAAAGCTTGACAAACTTCTAAAAGTGTTAATTACGTGAAGTTTTTATATTTTTGGTGGATTGTTCGTAATCTTTTTGATGAAAAATGCAGATTGTATTTTTAAATGAATATATATAACGCTCGTTTTTGTACATGAAACATTTGTTTGTATTCATTTGCGTTCATCTACATTGGCAAGTTTTCATGAACAGTTTATGACCAATTGACCATGACGAACAAGAAATCTCATTCGGTAAGCATTCATGAACATGTTCATTCCATAATGAATGAACACAAACACGCCCTTGTTCTTGTTTGTTCGGTTCGTTTACAACACTAGATAGAAATAAATATAGCGTGTGAACTCACTTTTACACGACTCGTTTTGATCCACTTTATTTAACAAAGTGTTTGTTTTGATCCGTTTTGTAACCCGGTGCACTCGTAATAACAGATGATAAAAACAAATCTTATAGAAAAAAGGGAGTATCACAATACTAGCCAACAACAATAGGGTAATAAGAACAGTTGTGATATGACAAAAACTTATATCGTCATTCGTCGTACATCAGCCCGACAAATTACAATCACGGGCTGACACTATCGCAATCTATCATGTTACACAACTTTAGACTATTCACAAATGCAGAATATTCGCTCCAAAATTTCACGACAGGTATGTTATACACCAACGGAAATCGACGACGCCTTTGTTCTTTCATCTATAAAAGAAAGAGTTTGTTCATCATCATCATCGTAGTCATCACCGTCTTCATCATCTTCATCGTCATCATCATCATCATCGTCGTCGTCATCATCAAAACGAATATTCTCATTAATAACCGTATGTTGATCATTAAAACAATCAGTTTGTCCAACTAATTCACTAGCTTCCGCTTTTTCTTCAACCGTATTAGCCAACGACAAAAGAATATTCTTCGCTTTCTGGTCAGGAACAACCCCACAAGATTCCATCTCTTTGAACCAAATCACCGCATCCCCAAAATCCCGGTTCTTTCCATACGCGTCCATAATCGTAGTGTAAATAGTTTGATTGGCTTTGATACCATGTAACTGCATTTCCTCATATTTCCGCATCATAGTTTCAAGATCATTTGTTTTGGCGTAGCCTTTGATTAAAGTACCGTACGTGACGACGTTAGGTTCAAGTCCATCATGTTTTATTCTTTTAAAGAATTTCTCGGCTCCTTCCATGTCGGATGCATTCACGTATGATGATAACATTGTTGTGTATGAACATAGATCGGGGGTACATCTGTCCCTCCGCATGCTCTTAAAGACGATCTTCGCCTGCTCCACCATTCCCGATATTGCAAATGCATCGAGCAAGATGTTATACGCCTTTTGTGTCGGCCTAAAATAATACACATATACAAGAACATGATTAAAAAAATGTTGTCTTATGTAAATAAAATGATAAGTTTAAAGGTGGCAATTTCTAGGCATTTACTTGTGAATGGGTCGATATTGGGTTGTCTTTGACCTAAAACGGGTCAAGTGGGTCGAACAAAAAAATTATATATACTATAATAAATATGCTATTTTGTCACATCAATCAACTTTGCCCCCTCAACTTTGGCATTAACCAACTTTAGCCCATCAACTTTAATAATGACATTTATTCCCTCAACTTTGGTAATGACATGTTTAGTTCCTTAACTAAAACAACTTTAGCCCCTCAACTTTCATAATAAACAACTTCAGCCCCTCAACTTTCATAATAAACAATTGAGTAAATTACGTTTTTGGCCCCTCTAGTTATATCACTTTTACTATATTAGCCCAAAATAAGAATTTTTAATATATCTGCCCCTATGGTTTCTATAACTAACCATTTTGGCCCCTAAGTCTAGAGATCATGGGGGCCAAAATGGTTAGTTATAGAGACCATGGGGGCTAAAATGGTTAGACTTGGGGGCCAAAATGATTAGTTATAGAGACCATGGGGGCAGATATGTTAAAAATTCTTATTCTGGGCTAATATAGTAAAAGTGATATAACCAAAGGGGCCAAAAACGTAATTTACTCTAAACAATTTCATAATAAACAACTTTAGCTCCTCGTCTTTAATAAGGACATGTTTAGCCCCTCAACTTTAATACTAACATGTTTAGCCCCTTAACTAAAACATCAAACAACTTTAACTCTCGCGATTTGCTTATTTTTATCTACGTTTCGAACCCGCTACGGAGCGCAGGTAAGCAAAACCCTCAAACGCTTTATTTAAAAGCTTAGATTATTCTTGTAATAGTATCTTTTTTGTAATAATATGTAATACATTTATAACTTACAAAAGAGCCTAAAAATAGACGAAAAAAAAAATTAAGATGAAACGCACCTCACACCAGCATCCAACATCTCTTCAAAAACAGCTAAAGCCTCGTCTTCCCTACGCGCTTTCCCATACGCACTAATTAGTAAAGCATAGCTCACAACGTCAGGTTTCACCTTAGCTCTTTGCATCTACATAAACAATTAAATTACATAAACGGCATTAATACAAACACCTTTAAAAACAAATACCATTTTGTTTTAGCTTACCTGATCATAGATTTTTGCAACTTCTTTATAATTAGTTTCAAACGACATCAAACTATTATACGTTACGGAGGTTTGTTGAAGTCCTCTTTCGTTCATCATTGAAAATAGCTTACGGGCTTTATCACTCTTCCCTGCTTTTTTGTACATGTAAATCATCATATGAAACATTTGTTGGTCAGGTTTTAAAGATGACATGTCATCCGTCAAAATTGTTTCGAATACTTCTTCGGCTTCTAAGTATTTGTCTGCCTGCAATATCATAATCCTTTCAAATCAGTTTAAGATCCAAAATTCCAAATATACAATCTACAAAGAAAAAAATAAAAATAATAAAGACAGAAAAAAAGTAGAGTAAAATGCCATTTTCGTCCTTGAGGTTTGGCCAGTTCTGCGACTTTTGTCCAAAGGTTTGTTTTTCCACATCTGGATCCAAAAGGATTGAAATCTTGCCATTTTCATCCAGCTCGTAAACTCCATCCATTTTTCTCTGTTAAGTCAGGGGTATTTCCGTCCTTTTTGTTAACTTAAAGGGCAATTCGGTCTTTTTCAGGGGTATTCGGTCTTTTTACATAAAGTGAAAAAGACCGAATTGCCCTTTAAGTTAACAAAAAGGACAGAAATACCCTTGACTTAACAAAGTAAAAATAGATGGAGTTAACGAGCCATATGAAAATGGCAAGATTTCAAATCTTTTGGATCCACATGGAAAAAAACAAGCCTTTGGGCGAAAGTCGCAAAACTGGCCAAACCTCAGGGACGAAAATACCATTTTACTCAAAAAAGTATAACTATTACCTCAACAAATATTTTAAGAATTATTTGATATGTTATAGCAGACGGTTCGGGTCCTGAAGATTGCATTCTTCTGAATATCGCTTCTGCTTTGTTGTATTGACCGCCTTTTCCGTACGCTTCCATTAAAGCAGTATGAGATACGACACTTGGCGGATAACCCTTTTTGTTTATATAACTAAAAACCCTTTCGGCTTTGTTAAAATCCCCTTGTTTTCCGTAAGCGGTAATTAGCATCAATGCATCCATTTCATTAAAGTTCCACCAGTGTTGAGTTCTAAGCCACTCGAGAATCTACAAAAGTAAAACACGTTCGACCTAATAATTAATCCAATGGCTAAAATGTTTAATTATCCCGTTTACTTATGAATAGGCCTGTAAACGAACCGAACGAACACGAACATATGCATGTTCGTGTTCGTTCATTTAACTTTAATCGAACACGAACACGAACATTTAATCGAACACATTTTTTTGTTCGTGTTCGTTTATTAAGAAATCGGGCATGTTCGTGTTCGTTTATGTTCGTTCGTTTAAAGCCTAAACGAACAGTTCACGAACATAAACGAACATAAAAAAAATTAACTGAACTTATTTGAATAAACAAGTCTAATATATTACATTTCAACCGAAAACACATCTAAATAAGGGTTCATAGATCTACTAAATAGTTATATTTATATAACTATTTATGTATTTATTAAAATTTAAACGAACATAAACGAACGTTCACGAACATGAATGAACGAACATAAAAGATTGTTCACGAACATAAATGAACGAACACAAGGTGTGTTCATGTTCGTTCATTTAATTAAACGAACAAATTTTTTTGTTCATGTTCGTTCGTTTATTAAATTAACGAACATAAACGAACTTCCCGCCAAACAAGTTCATGAACAGTTCATGAACGTTCGGTTCGTTTACAGGCCTACTTATGAATGGGTTGAATCAGGTAGAGCTAAATGAATGAACGTGCATTCGTTCGTTTAAGTTCGTGAATGTTCCGTAACGTGTTCGCTTATGTTCAATAGCTCAGTAGTGGTTTTAGTTAATATATTTTATTTAAATACTTAAAAATTCCGACAAATAAAATATTTAAAGTATCAATATATTAAATATTTTGTTCATGAACGCTTGTTTGTGTTCCTTTGTTTCTATTTGTGGCTTTGTGCTCGTGAACATCAGCTTGTGTTCATTTGTGTTCATGAACGTTCGTTGCCTAAAATTAACAAACGAACACGAACACTTCATTTGCTTAACGAACGAACACGTAAACTCGTTCGAGAAGTGTTCGTGAACAGACATATTTCTTAACAGACGAGCACAAACAAGGTCATGTTCGTGTTCGTTTGGTTCATTTGCAGCCATAGTTGACCATTTTGACCTGAATCGTTTAATGTGCAATATACCTCAGCAACAATATTCCATTTCTTTTGCTGTTTAAATCGAACTAACGTTCCCAAAACAAGGTCTTTGGGAAGAGGCTGGTTCTTAGTTCTTCGTGTTCTGAGCACGGAAACTGCGGACCCCACCTCGTCGATTTCATTCATCATCTTCCTCCAGTTCTTTTGATCCGCCTCGTCAGCATCATCCTTAAAAACTTCAACTTTTTTCCTTCTCTGCATGAACTTTCTAGGTGCCAACATACCTTGACAGACCACTCTTGCGTGCTTTTGCCTATTGAAGTTGACATCAAAGCGGTATACACCAAGAATCTGCTCACTAGGATATTATTAAAGTCTGTTAACATACATTGTATTAACCCTTTTTTCTAAAACAAACACGTCCCATTTTCTACACAAATTACATGTTAACTTTTCTTGAATTTTATCTTCATATGGTTCGTCAAGTTCACAAACAAAAACATCTGGAGAGAGCTCCATAGTATGATGAACCAAAAATTAAGACTTCCAATAAATTTAGCAAAATGATGCATTCAGTGGCGAAGCTTGACCATGAAAACGGGGGGGTCGAAAACGTATATACCCAAAAAATTTTATAGAACCGGGAGGTCGAAAACGTATATATACCCAAAAATTTCTATATGAAAACTACATATATAACACTACTGAGCGAAAAGTTCGGGGGGGTCGGGCGCCCCTCCCGGCCCCTCTTAAGCTACGCCCATGGATGCATTACATTGTATTTGATTTATCAAATTTTAAAAAGTCAGCTTTTATTTCATTTCTTAAAATGTTGTCAACCATGATTTTATCTTATTCATCGAAATACAGATATCCATTTTGTTTAGCAAGACTACAATAATTCACCATAATTAGGGCGTTTTCGTCCAATAAACCAAAAAATTACTGTCATCGTGTTACTAGCTTGGTATTAAAAAGCGAGAGGTGCACAAAAGCGATGAGGTCTAAAAATGAGGCGTAAAGCGCAAAAGCGGTGGGCTTTTCGTACCCGAGACGCAAGAAGATTATATAAATTTTAATACGTATCCCATAGGTTTTTAGCATCCCTTATCCAAAATATAGTTATAAATAAGGTTTATATATCATATTACTTACATGTACAAGCCAATAAACCCATTGTAGAACACTTTCATGCATAAAAACAACATAAAAACACCCAAAATACATAAGGCGTGCGCCTTAGACCTCAAAAAACCCAAAAAAATGCGCTTTTCTTGCGCTTTGTGGAAAAAAAAACGCGTCTCAAGTGCCCTGAGGCGCTGAGGCCTGCGCCTTAGTGCGCCTCGCGCCTCAGGCGCACTTTTTAAAACCCAGGTTACTAGTGTATAGGTCTAGGCTCGCTATTAGGGCTGTAGCGATAGATAGCGATAACTTCGACAATTTATTTTTTATCATTTTTTTAATATAATAGCAATTATATGTAGATATAAAATAGCTGGATTTTAGTTTTTTGTTAAATATACATGAAAAATAGCATATATACCAGGGGATAGAACATACATATATATATTTTTTTAAATTTCTAGCATATCACTATTTATCGCTGCTCGCTAGGTAGCATACAGGTACCTTATGCTATTTATCGCTATTCGTCATTAACAACTATGCTTATTAATCAATTATGAACTTCCATAACACCTAATCACACAATTACATCCTTTATATCATTTATATCATTTTTTTTTCAAATAGACTACCAAACCTTCTAATAGAAGAAGGCAGCGAAACCCTAGCAACTAAATTGAATAGCTTTAACAACTTTAACTAAAAAGATGAAGTGATACAATTGACTGTATGAACAATGATAATAATAACAAGTATAAATAAAGCTAAATTTGCACAAGATTGTATAGGTTAAATGAGAATATTACTGACTTGAAGATTGAAACTGGAGAATGACGCCGGCGAGGAATGGGGAGAGAGTGAGGGAGCGAAGCGGCCATGTCGGTGGTCACACGGAATACAACGGTTGATTACGGCAATGACGCGGTGGTTGTGGTGTGACGGCGTCGCCGGCGAGAGGAAGGCGGAGTAAGTGGATAGGATAGGTCCAGCACAAGGTTTAGACAGGGGTTTATCAGATCAATAATATATAGTAAATTGCAATTTTCGTCCCTAACATTTGTTTCAATTTGCCATTTTAATCCAAATAATTTTTTTCCTAACTGTCCTGAGTTTTTCATTTTAATCACATTGACTAACTTCATTTAAAACATGACTATAACTAAGGGTATTTTTGACATTTTCATTATAAACTTTTCAACTTGCCATTTTAATCTAAAAAGCTTATTTTACATTAAAAAATAAATGTTATAAAAACATACACATGTATTTATATATGTATATATATAAACACACACATTACTATATATATATATCAGATAAATAAAGGCCATATCTAATATTAAAACTGCAAAAATAGTCCTTGAGGTTTGATCATATTTACCACTTTAGTCTAAAACTCAAACTTTTTTAATCTAGATCCCTGTGGTTTCAATTTTGTTGTTATTTTCATCCAAAATCAAAATCTACTCAGATTTTTCAGTTAACATCCACATTTTTTTTTGTCTTTTTCCTCCATTTTAGTGAAGAGCAAAATGGTCGGATTTTTTTTTATTTATTATAATAAAACATTAAAAGACCATTTTCCCGTTCATTAAAAGAGAGGAAAAAGACAAAAAAAAAAACTGGATGTTAACTAAAAAATCTAACCAGATTTTGATTTTGGATGAAAATGACAACAAAATTGAAACCACATGGACCAAGATTCAAAAGATATGAGTTTTAACTAAAGTGGCAAATGTGACCAAACCTTAGGGACCATTTTCGCAGTTTACTCATTAAAATATTATAAAAGTATATTTATATGTTTCTCTTTGGTTAAATATTAAATAAATTGGTTTGAGTTAAACGCTTGGTTGGTCCCTGTGGTTTACAAAAATTTCACACTTGGTCCTAGTGGTTTACTATTACACGTGTGGTCCCAAAAGTTGTCAAAAATGAACTCGGTTGGTCCCTTAACCTAACCTCTGTTAAATTTCTCAGTTAAAACACCCATATGCTTGGCACGTGAGGGTAGTTTGGTCATTTCCTGGTTCTCCCACCCTACCCCTTCTTCTTCTCCAAACCACCGCCACTATCTCATCTACTCCACTAAATAACCACCACCAATGACAACCTCCAGACCACCTCTGTCACCACTCCTACCTCCGATAGCCGGCCACCACCTCTGGTCCTCCAGCTCCTACCCGTTTATTTCCATTGCCCCAACCATTTGTGTCTATTTAAAACAATTAACATGGGAACAGATTTTGCCTGCTCCAATCTTCATCACTACCGGAGAAGCAATACCGCTCGGAGGTTACCGTCGGCGACCACTAACTGCAAGCCATGAGCCCAGTGGTCGATTCTATTCGTTAGGACTACCATTGGTATGGGTGCGAAATGACATTAGTAATGTCTTCCCCAGTTCTTTGCAATTCCATTTTCTTCCCACCAACTAATTCTACCATAATCAATTGTACAACAATAACAATGGCTATCAAAGATTCAAAGCGGGTATTCATTTCTCCGACTTACACATCCTGATCAGGTCCACGACTCCACAGCATCAATGTCGCTTTACGCCATCCGTCTTCCCACCAGTATGGTTAACAATGTTTTAATATTAATAGTAGTGATAGTTTTAATTAGTTTGGGTGTAGAGGTTGAGGTTTGAGTGGGTGGAATTACAGAAGTGGGTGTGAGTAATGTACGGAAAGGATTACCGAAATTCAGAGTGGTCGGTCATTGGGCTCATGGCTTGCAGTCAGTGGATACGAGGATTAAAACTTTTAATGGGAATTCGATTCTTTCATTTTAATAAATTACCGACAGGAACCTCCGAGCGGTATTGCTTCTCCTGTAATAATGGAGATTGGATCAGAGGTGGTGGCCGGCTATCGGAGGTAGGAGTGGTGACAGAGGTGGTCTGGAGGTTGGCAGTGGTGGTGGTTATTCAGTGGAATAGATGAGATAGTGGTGGTGGTTTGAGGAAGAAGAAGAGGGTGGGGTGGGAGAACCAGGAAATGACCAAACTACCCTCACATGCCAACCACATGGGGTGTTTTAACTGAGAAATTTAACTGAGGTTAGGTCAGGGGACCAACCGAGTTCATTTTTGACAACTTTTGAACCATGCGTATAATTAGTAAACCACTAGTAGCAAGTGTGAAATTTTTACAAACCACATGGATCAACCAAGCGTTTAACTCAATTGGTTTTGTATGTCATATTGTTTTGGGTGGGTAACACGTAAGGAAATGTATTTGACACAACATACCTGACTTGCGGTCCATACTCTTTAACCGCAGTAATGGCGACGAACGGTGGAACCGCCAGGGATGCTGCCGCCGCTCGACGGCGGCGTATAGCGGAGAAAGGAGCGGAGCGTTTGGCTCTCATCACCGGCCGTGTTCAGTCTATATCACCATCACCTTCATTACCTCCTCCTGTAGCTCAATCGGAACCCTCATCTACACCTCCGTGCCCTACTTCCGTTTCCGATCAACTACCGATCTCCGGTATGAGTTTTTTCTTTCTGTATTTGCTGTTAATTTGCTTCTGCGATTAATTCTGCTGTAGTTGTGTATCTGTTAGTGTTTTCTGATATTTTTGTGAAATTTTGATTGGAGATAGTAATTTGATTCTATTGAAGTTCTGTTAGATCTTTATTGTGGCTAGTTCATTGAAGTTATGAACTGATTTTGTGTTGATTCGGTAGTTGATATTCATCAAATCTGTTACATCTCTAAATCATTGAGCCCTAATTGTTCTTAAATCGTATAATATTCTGGAGGCGTTTTACTGTATCTGTGTATCCGTTATGGTTTTCTGATATTGAAGTCCTGTTAGATCTCGATTTAGGTTGATTCATTGCAGTAATGAACTGATTTTGTGTTGATTGCGGAGTTGACATTCATCAAATCTGCTACATCTCTGATTGATTGAGCCGTAACTGTTCGTAATTTTCTTATATGATCAATTTTCTTGAGGTGACTGTTTGTTCTGCTGTATCTGTGTATCTGTTAGAATATTTTGTGAAATTTTTATCGGAGATAGCAAATTTGTTCTATTGAAAGCCTGTTGGATCTCGATTTGTTTGATTCATTGAAGCTATGAACTGATTTTGTGTTGATTTTTGATTCTGTAGTTCTAATCTGTTGCATCTCTGATTCATTGAGTCGTAACTGTTTTTAGTTTGTTTATGCAATCAGTTTACTGGATGTGTTTGTTCTGCTATATTTGTGTATCCGCTAGTGCTTTCAGATATATTGTGAAAATTCTAATTGGAGATAGTAAATTGATTCAATTGAAAACCTGATAGATCTCGGTTTAGGTCGTTTCATTGCAGTTTTGAACTGATTTTGTGTTAATTCCGTATAGAATATTCGTCATAGCTGTTACATCTCTGATTCATTGAGCAGTAATTGTTCTTTTCTGGAGGAGTTATGTAGGGGTGTTCTTCGGGTTATTTTTTCGGGTCAGGTTTTTCGGATTTATGGCTAGGAAAAAAGTGACCCGATAACCGACCCATTTATAGTTCGGGTTGTTCGGGTATGGGTTATTCGGGTTCGGATTAGTTCATTCAGGTCAGGTTGTTCGGTTTCCGGGTTTAATGTAAAATGAAAAAAAGAAAGTTTTTTTCACAAAATATCAACAAATATATCATGTTAAAAATTATCATCACAATTCAAACATCATTTAACAATACGGTAATGATAATATTTAAAAGTCTCAAAGTTTAATGTTTCAAATACAAAACACTCCAAATCATATCGCATCTATAAAAATATATTTAACAATATGGTAATGATAATATCTAAAAGTCTCAAAATTTAATGTTTCAAATACAAAACACTCCAAATCATACCGCATCTATAAAAAGACAATTAGTGTTCGGGTTTTTGGTTGGAAAAAAGTGACCCGATAATTGACCCATTTAAGGTTTGGGTTTGGGTTATTCGGGTTCCGGTTTTTTGGTTATTCTCTAATTCGGTTTTCGGGTGACTTTGAATCAGGTCGGTTTTCGGGTTTTGGATAAAAAAAGGACAGCCCTAGTGTTATGCTGTATTTGTGTATCTGTTACCGTTTTCTGATTGATGCTGTGAATCTGTGATTGTATGGTGTGATATGTGGATTTAACTTCAGAGTAATTAGTTAACTCAGTTCTGTGAGATTGTAAGAAGCAATCAGTTGGAAGTTATGAACTGATTTGTTTTATTTTTTTGTTGATTCATTAGTTGATATTGTGTCTAAACCAGGAAGCATTTTTACTCTGTCCTTAATGGAATTAGCCTTCAGTCCTATGTTTTCTTGATCATAAGGTATCACAGGGACAGTAGTTTTGTTGTTCACATAAACCTTTTCAAATTCAACACTCACATCTTGATCTAGAGACTCACTACCATGAAAATCCTTAGAAACATCAGTTCCTAAAAACTCATTATCACCGAATTCTTGAACAAAAATAATAGACTCATCAATTACTTCATCGCCAATCGTTTCTTGAACAATATCAACTTCTTGAATTTTTCCATTCTCAAAACATTCATTACCTTCCATTAATTCCCAAAGACTTTTCTTAAAATCGAACTCTAATCCTTCCATGTAAAAAGAAGATTCGGGGTCGAATGGAGAGAAAGAATCATTCAGATTATTGATATCTATTTTCAAAGCCAAAGATATGACATCTTCCACTTTAAAACAACTATATTGATGCCATTTGACAAAGATGCTCCTAATTCTTGGTTTTAAACCACATATAAACAGGTAGATAGCATAGAAATCGGTCAATTCTTCACAATTTCTAACCTGATTGAACAAGAACAGGAATGAATCACAATAATCTTGGACAGTACCTTCTTGTGTACAAGCCATAATCTGCTCCTTTGCGAATTCCATGTTGATTTGCTGCTGACTTTGAAACCCCCAACTGATTTATACTCCAATAGTAGTTTCTGCTGTTATGAACGTGACTCTAAAATCAAACTCAAATGCGAACTCCGAAGCCGATTGTCTGGTTAACCGATTGTTGTTGTTGGTTGTTGCTTGCAAAAATTCTTCAAAACACTCGATTGTTGCCCTAATTCGAAGTCACCCACATCTGATCGTTGAACCCTAATTCGATTGCTGCAGTAGAACACCGCTGTTACCCTAATCTTAACCCACGGTCAAGAGGAAAGATTGCTCTGATACCATTGATACGAACAGTTTCGTAATAACAGTAGATGATCGAAAGATAGAGAAGAAGAACACAAGAGAAGAGGAAAAACTCAATTCATTCGATGGTTAAGTCTGTTACAACGCACACACTATATAGCCACTAACTACCAATAACCCCCTAGACTATACAACAATTACATATAGGCCCCTTTACTTATTTTGACCCGTAACAATACTCTCCCCTTATAAGACTTTTGACCTCAAAAGTCAAAATAATAATAAGATACCCACTAATCACAAGTATCAAAAACAAATGCATGTGCTTTATTCCAACAATGAAGACCACAACAGTATCCGCCGAAGGTAATGCAGTATGAGTTGTCCAAATAATCCGTCATGTCTTCACCTATATTTTGCTCCAACTTCAATAGCATTTGACATTGTTGCATAAAGAATATCATTTTAATAGCTTCCCTAATCCACAGTTGGAGCACAAGCACACTCAAAAGTTGCAACAACAAACTGATCACTCTGTTGACTTCCCAATTTAGACACCAACCATTTTTTTTACCACTTGACCAGTTCCAATATGCCTTAATACTCCATAGTTTTACCAAACTACCCTCTGCTGTCTTAATACTCCAGAGTTTTAACAAACTATCAGCACCACTAGAAACACAAACAAACTGAGCACCATGACTACGAACCTGAACTATGAAAATGCATGTTCTGCAGCCCTCAAATGTTATAAAACAGTTACCATTAGGACTTAGATATGCAGTATATGTGTGGAAAACCCAATTGAATGATAGGAACCAACTTTCTTGGAACAAAAAACTCATTTTTAATACATATTGCCAACCCGGTTTCCATTCAAACGTTTTTACCCTCGCCAACTCAAACTTATGCTTTTCACTTCTAAGTTTTTTCCACATTTTAGCCAGCACCTTAAGGGCATTTTCTGTTTCTTCTTGAAATCTATACAAGCGAGATGAAAACCCGTATCTAAGGATATCACCAGAATGTAACTTCACATACCATTTTTTCCTTACCTGAATTTTTTCCACAACCACACCTTCCCGATTTAACACAACTAATGGGTCAACTAGAATATTTTCAAGACTTTTCTGCACCATATCAAATCGAGCCTTAAGTCCTATGTTTTCTTGATCATAAAGTATCACAGGGACTGTTGTGCTGTTGTCAACATTAACCCTTTCAAATTCAACACCCACATCTTGCTTGAAAGACTCACTACCATGTAAATTCTTAGAAAAATCAGTTCCTAAAAACTCATTATCACCGAGTTCTTGAACAAAAACAATAGACTCATCACAAATCTCCTTATCTTTAGTGCTTTTATGAACAAAAACAGTAGACTCATCAATTACTTCATCGTCAATCATTTCTTGAACAATGTCGGCTTCTTGAATTTTTCCATTCTTGAAAAACTCATTGTCTTTCATCAATTCTTCAAGAGTGATATTAATATCAAACTCTAAATCTTTGTTATAAAAAGAAGAATTTGGATCAAATGGAGAGAAAGAATCTTGCAAGCCATTAGAATCAATTTTTAAAGCCAATGAAATCACATCTTTCACCTTAGTGCAACTATATTGATGCCATTCGACAAAGATATTCCTAATTCTTGGTTCTAAACCACATATGAACAGGTAGATAGCATAGAAATCAGACATTTCTTCAGAGTTTCTAACCTGATCGAACAATAAGAGGAATGAATCGCAATAATCTCTGACAGTACCTTCTTGCCGTATTGACATAATCTTGTCCAAAGCCAATTCCATGTTGTTTCAATAATTTCTTGATTGCTGGACACTGTTGTGAATCACCAGAACCGATGGTTGAACCGTTTCTTGCCCTAATTCGAAGTCACCCAAATCTGATTGTTGAACCCTAATTCGATTGCTGCAGTAGAACACCGTTGTTACCCGAATCTTAACCCACGGTCGTGAGGAAAGATTGCTCTGATACCATTGTTACATACCAAACGAGAGAACTCAACCCAAAAGACTAGTCTGGTGGGTGAGAGAGCTCATTTGGTATATAAACCCCACATCAGTTGCCCATACAACCGATGTGGGACAAGTCCCATACCTTGCAATGGTATTAGTCCATAACAGATATTGATTAAATCTGTTAGATCTCTTATTGATTGATGCTGTAACTGAATGTTGTGATATGTGAATTAAAAATTAAACTTCAATTTGATTACTTAACTCAGTTATGTGAGATTGTAAGAGGCAATTGGTGGATGTTTATCTAAATCTTACAATTGCGGTGAACTTGAATAAACCAAACATATTTACTTTTTTTCAAGAGTTAAATGTCATTTTGGTCCATGTGGTTTGGGCCATTTTGTCAGTTTAGTCCAAAGGTTTCATTTTTTGCATGTGGGTCCAAAAAGGTTTCACCGTTGCTATTTTAGTCCACTGGGTTAACTTCATCCATTTTTTCTGTTAACGAGAAGGGCAATTCGATCATTTTATATGTAATTCTGTTAACCAGAAGGGCAATTCGGCCATATAAAATGACCGAATTGCCCTTTTCGTTAACAGAAAAAATGGATGAAGTTAACCCAGTGGACTAAAATGGCAACGGTGAAACCTTTTTGGACCCACAGGCGAAAAATGAAACCTTTGGACTAAATTGGCAAAATGGCCTAAACCACAGGGATTAAAATGACATTTAACTCTTTTCTCAATCTACAAAGTGTTCATTTTAACATGTATTCATGCTGATTAATTAACTTTTGCAGATGAAAACACAGTTCCCCTTTTAAACACAGAGACTGCTGGTGATGATGTGGTGAGTGATGTCCGATCACCCATCGACAACTCCGAGACAATAACCGAAACCTCTGCACAAACATCTTCCAAACCAGAAACTTTAACAGAACAAACTCCACTAATACCTACCTCAAACAAATCAAAAAACCCCGTATCACAAACCCAAACCCAAACCCGTCATCACAAAACATTCAGCCCTAAACAGTTACGACCCGCTATAACAGCTTCAGAAAACATCCGAATCATCTGTTCGATTACAGTTGCACTGTTAGTTATACTGGCAGATGCAGGATTCCCCATACTCGATAGTATGAAGAGTATAATACTTTTCAGGCCGCTTTTGCTACTTTTAGTGACCAATGTAACAATTGTGGCTGCACATTTTCTCCTGCAAAAAGTCAAACACAGGTCAACAGGCGACGCGGGTTTTGCTGATCATATAGGTATGGCTTTGGAATGGGGTTTGTTGGTGAAAACGGGTTCGAGTGCTTTGTTTATGGACTGTAGCGTTTACTCGGTAGTTCTCATTTGTGGCATGGGTTTTTTGCAGTTATTTCTTTGATCATCAAGTCATTGCAGTCAACTTTTGAACCTTGAATGTTTCTTGTATTTGTAGACATACAACTAGTTAAATCGCGATTACAAGAAAGAAAGGTGTATTAATTCTTTTTTATTTTTTTGTTTAAATAAATTCGTAGTGATAATCATTCGAGGTTGAAAATTTGGCGGGTATGGCAGGTGTCGGGTTACAAGTCAAATACTCAAATTGACATGTTTACCCGATGATCAACCAAACATTAGGACCGGCAAACCGTGTAATGTTGTGTGAAACGATTCGACACGCCATGTTTAACACAACTATCGAACCTGAACACGAGTTGTTCTAGTATACTTGTCAGTTAAACACTAATACGGACATGTATAATAAGCGAGTTGCATGGCATGTTGAACGAGTTCAGTCTCATACATAGGGTCATTAAATAGGAGTTTAATAACATGAATGACACCAGGGACGGAGCTTAGTGGAAACCCGGGTTGCACCCCCCGAATGTTTCGGTTAAAAGTGTAAAATTTCCGATTTTTCGTCCGAAAATTTTAAAACACCAACGTATTAACCTATTTAACACGATAAGTTATACGTGTCATGCATGTTGTGGATTAAGCAGGTTGAACCCGTTTAGGCACGTTTTTAGTCGTGTCATTAACGTGTTGGCCCGTTTACCAAGAACACTAACCCGTTTAACTTCAAGTAAAAAAGATATCATCTTTTAATTAACACAAGGTACAAAAACTAGCATTCAAGTAAAAAAAACAGAAAAAGATAGCAGAAGAAAACAAGTTCACCTTAAAAGTTCTCATAAACTCGTATCTGCTACTAACACAAAAGCTTATTACACCGCTGATTCATCAACAAATTGAAAAACACAACCCGAAACCTAACCCTACTCAAAACCCCGGGTCAACCCAACTCAGAACCATAACTCACCGAGCCCCAACATATTCAAACAACTGTTTACGAATTAGCAACGAGTTCCTCATGATGATTCGCTTCACCATCTTCACTCGCCTCCTCGATTTGCGCAACTTTTGGACTCCAACCATACGCAACCCTTCTTGCATCCCTACGCGCCACGCGTTGTTCGATTCTCATTTCTTTAAATTCTTCTGCAAGCTTGTTTTCTTCTTCTTGTGGGAAGAAAACAACTTCCATGTTTCCGAGCTCTTGATACATTTTCTCGATTTTTGATTTCCATAACAGCCCCATCTCCGTGTCCATTTTCTTGTATGGTGTCTTTAGTAGGTACTCGTCAATCCCACCTGCTTTGTCTATACAACGAAGCGCGTGTGTTGTAACTTTTACGCGAATGTGGCGGTCGAGAATGTAACTGAAAAGGCGTTTTTCTTGTACGTTTGGCTTCCAGTTTCTTCGAGTCCTGTTTAATTACAATATTACCCAAGTAACACGAGTTAGTATTAGTATCATAGTTCATATTCAGTTGCAAGAAGAAAATAGCAATGCCGTATTCCTTTTTTGAGGCAATTTATAAAGAGTTATTACAGTTTTCGTCCCTGTGGTTTGTCAAAAATCACTATTTCAGTCCATTAGTTTAAAAATTGTGATTTCAGTCCCTGCTGTTTCACTTTCGTAACCATTTTAGTCCCTGTGGTTTCACTTTCGTAACCATTTCAATCCATTATTCTGTTAAGTACAGGGACTGAAATGGTTACGAGGTGGACTGAAATGGTTACGAAAGTGAAACTACAGGGACTGCAATTGCAATTTTTAAACTAATGGACTGAAATAGTGATTTTTGACAAACCACAGGGACGAAAACAGTAATTAACTCATTTATAAATATTCCAGTGACGCATCAAGTTTAGTCACCGAAGTTAGTAAAACTGTTCTAGTTTAGTCATTTGACTGCTGTGCAAGCAATGTTTTTAAATTTTTCTTTAACATGTCAGAAACTTTTTAGGAAAAATACACATCTGCAGCCAAGTCATCAAAGAAACCGGTTTAACAAGTTACCTGGTAACCACATGACCAAATTGGCATAATTTTACAAACTTGAATGACTAAAACAAATGGCGCTGTCTTACAAACTTGAATGACTAAAATAAGTGGCATGGTCTTACGAACTTTAATGACTAAAATAAGCACCATGCTTTCACAAACTTAAATGACTAAAAGCGCACAAAAAATAGGACTAGTGAGAAGTGCACCAAGGCGATATGGTCTAAAACCGAGGTGCAAAGCGCAAAAGCCGTGACCTTTTCGTACGCGAGGCGCAAAGTGATTATATAATTTTTTTATATATATCTCATAGGGTTTTAGCATCCCCTACCTACCCAAAATTTAGCTATAAATAAGCTTAATATATGTTTTAACATGTAAAATACCACCTACATGTAGAACCTAAAAAGCCGGCTGTACAACATTCTGCTGCACAAAAAAGGCCATGTACATGATGCACGCGCCTCACCTGTGCCTCGGGCCAACTTTTTTTGCCAAATAATTGCGCCTCACCTGCGCTTCATGTAAAATAGTTGCTTTACGTCACTCAAAGCGCAGCCCTTTGCGCCTGAATTCGCGCCTAGGTGGGCCTCAAGCGCGCTTTTTTTAAACCAAGCTAGCAGGTCAAATTCTCTCTATTCACTAATTATACATTTGAAGCAGATAACTGTGAGAACCACATAATGCACGACACTCATACTTTTTGCTTCAACTGTCAAGGCTCATGCAGGCGCGCGCCTCAGCCCACCGCAGCCTTCTCGCTTCGCTTCAGAAGCCACACTTTCAAGCCTGAGGCGCATTTTTCAGGCCATGTTCCAACGAAATTCAGGCCAAAAAAAATCGTCTGAACAGATCTTAAACAACTATAACAACCCTAAACAGGCCGGGAATCAACCTAAAATAGCCTTAAAGAAGCCTAGAACATGTCTAAAACCCCTAAAATCTGTAATTTTACACTATACGCCTCACCTAAAAAAACTCTCACCTTTTACGCACCTTGCACCGAGTCGAAGGCTCACCTTTTGCACATTAAGCGCGCCTTTCGCCTTTGAAAACTATGGCTATACCAATCTTAACATCAGTACTCTAACAAAACATATCACTTTTTTAGCCAAATTCACCCTACAACATGCACAATAACATAAAAAAAATAATATATTTCTTCTACTTCAACTCTTCTACAAATACACACATAACTAATTTATATATCTAATATTAATATTTAATATTATATCTAATATTATTTTGTAACAAATGAGAGATTTAGAACATGTACTAACTTGTTTCCACCTTTCTCGCTGACTTGATTCCCGAACTGAATATGCCGGCCGGCGTAAATTCCACGGTGAGCTCTGCTCATCACCACTTTACTCTCCGGCAAACTCTTCTTCAACGATTCTTTCACTCCGGGATTCAAATTCTTCTCGCCGCCTATCTTCTTCATTATCTTCTTCACCATTTCCTTCGATCTGAACGCCATTCGATTCAATTTGTGTGTTCGGATCAGAGATGATTTGATTGAAATATATTTGGGGGTTTAGGGTTTGTTGAATGTTAGAAATTTCATTAGTTTTGTATCAAGAACTTACTAGAGTACATAAATAGTCCCTGGTTTAGTAGTTATATGCACATTTTGCCCTTTTAAGTTCCCTGGTGTTTAACATTTGCCCAGTTAAGGAATGAACTAAGATTAGAATTGAGTTTCAAAAGAGTTAATTGTGGTAAATATATTATTACTGTAAATTGTTTTAGGTTTAATTGGAAATTATATGGTGGATTGAAAGTGGAGGTGGTGGTGGGTTGAAAGTGGAGCTGGTTAGTGATAGAGGCGTACCCAGAATTTTTTTTGTTGGGGTGAGGAATATTTTTAAAGATTTTAGACCCCTACATATATAAAAAATCGGTTCATAGCAAGTTGGGTCATGTAAGACAAAAGGACATTTAACAAAAAATTATATAATCATTAAAAACACGTTAAACGTCATTACAAACGTATTTAAATTTGTGTTCTACAGGTTTTTATTTTTTTGAAATCTATCCAAAACATCATTTAGAGATACCAAACACTCCATAAGTTTATTACATTCTTACTCATAGTTACTATCACATATAAATCGCTCCATAACTTCATAAAATAACACTAAACACTTCAAAAAATAAACAATCATGATCAACCATAGTACATAATTTTCAATTTTATTTTCAAACATTCAGGCCCTAGTATTAAATGTTGATTGCTTGTAACTAATCATTTAAACAAATCAAGCTATAAACAAAACAACAAAATCATTTAACTACAAGTCTAGAACAACCGAAAAAATATCAATAAAACATAAAAAGTTCAAACCCTTGTACGTCTATATTTTCTTCTAATCGTCACATAAAACAAAAAAAAATCAATAAAGAAACCATACTAGTTCTATATTGGAATTCTTGCGTAATATGGGTCGGTCTCGCAGGAATTTTGGTTTTTCCAGCAAAAAAAAGTCGTCCGGCAGTGAGCAGTGGCGTCAAGTCGTTGGGACTTTTTATTGAGACGGGATTTGGAGTTGGAATTGCAATGAGTGGACGGGTTTAGGTTATTTTATTTAGTTCAAATTTCTTTTCTTTGGGTTGAGTTTGGGCTTGGGTTAATAAAAATAGATTATAGATTGGGCTTTGATTAAATTAATTAATTAAGTTAATAAATGGTTAAAGAATAATTATATAAATTGTGTTATATACTTATATATAAAATAATAATCAGTGTTCGATATATTTTTATAATTTTAAATATTTTTTCTAAGTGAGGCAGTTGAAACTTTTCAAGGGGTGTGATCGAAATTTCCGACGAACAATAACAATAAAATTTATTTTTTCAAGGGGTGTGCCCGCCCACCCTCGGCTTGGGGTGGGTACGCCCTTGGAGGTTGTGGGTTTTAGAGAGAGAGAGAGGGGATGAAGAAGAAGATGAGGGCGGACCATCTTTATAAGTTTTTTTAATGTTCAAGGGTAATCCAGTCATTTCACATACATTTCATTGAGAAACATAACATGGGTTAGTGATAAGGATCACCGAAGTGTGAAAATTGCAACCACTAGGACCAAGTTTGTAATTATTGAATCACTATGACCGAGCTGCAATATTATGTAGCACGGGAATGGGTACGAGACTGGGGTACGGGGATGATACGGGTACGGGGAATGACAAAACTCAAAAATCCAAGATACGGGTATGGAAAAGGTACGGCAAAAAAATATATAAAAAATAGCTATTTATAATTTAGAGTTAACTGTCATTTTCGTCCCTGTGGTTTGTTTATTTTTGCCATTTCAGGTCAATTGTAAAAAATGCACCAGTTTCCTCCCTGACATACTGGAAACATGGCACTTCGGTCCAAAAATTAAAACCCAGTTAAGTCAGACATGTTAAATGAAGGGTATTATTGTCAATTCATATATCTTTTATTTTCACCTTATTTTATGAATTGACAATAATACCTTTCATTTAACCTGTCTGACTTAATTGAGTTTTAATTTTTGGACTGAACTGACATGTTTCCAGTATGTCAGGGAGGAAACTGATGCATTTTTTAATATTGGTCTGAAATGGCAAACGTGAACAGACCACATAGACGAAAATAGCAGTTAAATCTATAATTTATATATATACATATAATGTTAGTTTTATACTTTTTATATAATAATTTATAAACTTAAGGAACAAATGTAAACTATTGAAAATAAAGGGAGTTAAATGTTAAAATGCACAAACTAATTTTACACTTTTTATGTAAATTTTTACAAGTTTTATGGAATAAATAGAAAATAGTAAAAGATAGAGGGGCTAAATGTTAAAAATAGTGAAACCAGCTATCTTCATCTTTTTCTGCTTTTCATCTTCTTCCTGGGTTCCTGGAATTTGAAAGGTTTTAAAACCATAAAAATAAAAGGAAACGTTTGGTTGCCGTACCTGAAACGTTTGGTTACCGTCCCTCGATTTCATGATACGTTTTGGAAACGTTCCCAACCGTCCCCGCAACGTTTCCAACCCCAAACCGTCCTCGGGACAGGTACTAGAGGCTCATAGCCGTCCTTGTGCTTCATAGTTGCAATATTTGCAAACCATAGAAACCAACCAGAGATTTAACTCTTAAAAAACGGTTGTCTAGGTATTATGATCATGATCCCTTTATATTAGTTATAGGAACATGAATTAAGTTCATATGTAGGTATGGTAAGTTATATGAGCCTTTCTACTGCCAAAACCCCTGGTGATAAGCCTGAATGGTTTTAGGGAAACCCGGTTGGATCAGAAGCTGGCTATTTCGGCTTGGATCGGGTTTAAGGATGCCTCATGCCTTAGTGGCGTACCCAAAAATAATTTTCACCAGGGTTCATAATTTTTCGGTATTCATAACCACCAAAATATTTTTGTTAGTTTGAATCTCATTGAAATATTTCGAGTATTTGAGCAATACAAACTATGCTTTGAGATTAGCAACACAACATAACATAACATTGCATAACTGTTAATATGTAGATGATCCCTATTTTTTCATGAAATTTACAGCGTATTATGTTTACAAAAATAATATAATTTAATTTGTTTTATATTTTGTAAGGTAATGCGCTAAATTGAGGAATAATTAACAATAAAAGTGTACCAGATACATTAAAAATAAATGCTTAAAGGTCTCCCAAAATCGACTACCTAGTCAAAATGTCACATCATTCAAAATCACTACCATTCCAAACTCCACTTTTTTATCTAATACTAAACGATTACAAACCTTCATATCGCACCTCTCTATTTACACTAAAAAAATCAGTTTGTGGGTATGTGGGAGCCACCATATCAGACCGGACTAGTCCGGTGGATGACGCCGAGCGAGGTGGGTCAAACTCCCACAACAAGGGTGGTTGGGAATTAGGTGGTCCGAAGAGTGGATGGGGTAGCGGACGTCCCCACACTCTAATTAAGGATCAAATTAAATGTCCTTGTGTTTTAATTTCTTTCGTAAGTGAGACTTGAACCAAGACTTTCTCCTCCCTAACTTAGGTGTTTAGATGTTTTGTTTTTGTCAATGGACCACCACCAACACCCCATTGGTGTTATTCTTACTTCGTTGATGACTAGAAGCAGGGGCGGAACTAGCATTCAACAAGCTGTAGCATAGGCTACGGCTCAACTTCGCATCGGTAGTGTATTTTTTTGTCGGTTTTATACAGAGGATACCCCTAAACAACTACGAGGATACCCCTGACAAAAAAATGATACTTTAGCCCACAAGAAATAATAAATCTTTGAATGTAAGCCCAATTGTTATGTAAGCCCAAGTCCCAACCCAACTAATATTTTAGCCTAAAACAAATAATAACACTTTGAATATGGGGCAGGGGCGCAACAATAGGTTTGTGGAAACCAAACGTCGTACAAGGCACAAGCATCTGAACTCCATAACCTCAGCAGCGACAAAGTGTAGAAACTGATCAAAATTCGACAAAGTGTAACCTGTGTGAGACTGATAAAAAAATCGAACAAGCAAGTATAATTTCGATTTTCGAACAAGTAGAAGCATCAGTGCAGTCGCATAACCGATCAAAATTCGAACCGATCAAAATTCGCAGATTGTTTGCGAGTATTCTTTTTCTTCTTGTGTTTTGATGGTTTGATTTCTTGGTTAGTTTGTGCTTCGATATTTGACTTTTGTTAGGTTATTCAGAATTTTGGTGATGATGTTACAATTCTGAATAAAACAACTCCGTATGTTGATAATGATAATATTGATGCAAGTCCAATCTAAAAAATATATACCTATAGAAAGAAGTGTGCAAACGTGGAGAAGCTTGAACCCCATTGGAGACTGAATTTGAATCTGAGAGTTAGATCGATTTTGATGATGCTTCAAGTGAGATTATGAGAGTATTTATGAAGTGGAAAATAGAGTTCATCAGTAATTCTTCCAGATTAAAATTTCGATTGTACTCTTTTAAGTCTTAAGCAGATAATTTAGAAATAATATAAAATATGTATGTGTTTTTCTGTTATGAGAAAATAGTAACCAAAAATGTACCAAAGATTAGGGGTGAGCAAAAGGAAAAACCCGACCCGACCCGACCGTTACCCGACCCGACCCGAGAACCGATCAAACATAAAATACAGAACCGATTCACTACCCTAAATATAGGGTCGGTTCCGATTCATAGGTCCAAGTCGGGTTTCACTATGAAAAGAACCGAGAACCGACCCGACCCGACCCTATTTTATATGAAAAATTGGAACCGATCTAAATACCTAAGTACTTCGGTTCGGGTCGGGTTGGGTATATTTTCGGTTCGGTTCTCGGTTATTTTCGGTCCGGACCTAAACTTGCTCACCCCTACCAAAGATTTCATCTTGAAAAAGTTTGTTAGTTTGACGCTTAAAATAGTCACTAGTTGCAAATGAGGTGGTGGTGGAGTGGTAAGGGAGAGACTTGGTGTTCTAAGAGACCCAAGTTCGATTTCTGCTCTCCCATTATTTTCTGCGGCACTTGTCGTGCCTTCGGGCGAGTGTTCACGGGTGATGATGGGAGACTAGGTGAATAGGTGTGGAGATCGCTATTCGATCCTTGAACTGAACGGGTTTTACCACTAATACAAATTTGATCAATAGATGCGGTTAAATTGGCTATGAGATGCGGTTATAGACCCGCATCTTATGGCATAGCATCTTTTGGCTATTTGCCAAATAATGCGGGTCCAAAAGATGTGGTTTTAGAACCGCATCTTTTGATATATTAACAAAAAACTACCTTTTCCTAATATACTCAAGAGATGCGGTCTTAGAACCGCATCTCTTGGTGTTTGAGGCTAAAAAAATATAATTATTATTTATTTCAGTTTCTAGATAATTTCATAGAAAAATTCTTAATAAATTCCCAGTATACATATACCTAAAAATAAAAAAAACATACAAAAAATAAAACCAATACAAAATAATCAAACATATAAATTACAAAGGTTTTAAAGTAACACAAATAATTACAAAAGTTTCAAAGTACCACAAATACGTTCATGTTTAAAGATGAAAACGATATACAATAACCTTCCGAACCCAAGTCTTCATACTTGCAACCGAAACCAACATCTTCAGTTTATACTTGCAACTGGAACCGTATAAATTTCCTAACAAAACACAACATTCCATTTCATAAACCACTGAAGCTTAAAAAAAGATATGCAAGTGTATAGATGTATAAGAGATTAAAAGTGTAAGCCAACAAGTGACTTCTTAACCTACAGGCTCAAGCTAAAACATTTTGAACGACTTCAAATTATTGTTCAACTATAAGAGGAAATATGTTAATGGGCTAACTAGTAATACTATATGTGAATGAAATAGTATATTTGCCTGTGTTTACTGAGTTTCTGCAACAAAGGAACATAGAGTGATCCATAATTTGCTCCATCCTTTTTGACACACTGTCAATCAAGCATAAAAAAACAATTACTTATAGAAGATCATAATAAGAAGGATTTACAAAGCTTCACTAAATATATATACATATATAAAAGTGTTTATCCATTTTGTTTTGTGAAAATCTCTGTTTATCAATTATTTTCTATTCTGGGATTAATTTAACAGGGAGCTGGGCCAACACAAACGCTTCTGTAAAACATCATCCATTGGCTTCTTAGCGCTGAGAATTGTAAACAAAAGAGAAGTGTCAAAACCATAAAATATAAAAATAAAAATAATTGGTATTAAACCATATGTTTATCATTCAATATAGTAATTCTAATATCAGTAAATGAACATTCCTTATGCTAATTAGAAACATACCAGCCCATTGTGATGATAACCTTCGGTTAAGCCATTCCCACCTACATTACATGGGTAGTAACACTAGCACCAAGAAAGTTTTAATAAAAGTCTTTATGTAAACAGTAAACCATAAAAGTTTCAAAATATGTATAACAAGGAGATAATCACCTCTTAAGTTATTTGAAAGATTTGAATCTGAAGCAGACATCAACGATTGGATAATCATATGAAGAAGTGTTGGTCGCCACATGTCTTGATAGATCTGAGTGGGATACCTGGTATTTTTCATTTATATAATCTTGTAAAGGTAAAACACTATTTCAAAAACCTGAATTATGAGAGATGATACAACTATACAAGTTCTGTTAAAGTTATCTACGTAATCAAATTAATGTTCATTGTGGATATCAAATGAGGGTTAGATTAAAAGTCCATGGGATTGTTCACTACAACTTTCACTCTTCACTTCACTGATATGCAGTTATTTTCATATTGCAATAACACACAATGAAAATCATAATGAATATGCCAATCACAAAACTATACATACACACACACACATATATATATATACTCACACACCTTAGCAAGATCTACCTCGGTAAACCTGAAACAATCAATTCGACCCATTCCACTACCATATTTGCATATAAAACCTTTTTTAAATGATCTGCACTTGCAAGATGTCTGATCCCATTCTCACTAACAAAACATCATATAGAGAATTAGACCACCCGTTAAGAGGGGGTGTTTGGGCATTTTCCCCCCAAAAAACCGCCCCACAACGCCATTCAACCGCCCTTGGGGGTTTTTCACAAAAAAATGCAAGAGACGTCCCTTTTTTCACACCGAAGTTCTAATTCTTTGGCAAATGACCGTGCATCCCTTTTTGTTTGGCCAATATCAATTTTTGATGGTTTTTTTATTTAGATTCTATTACACCCCTTTTAACATAATGCTCTACACTGCCCACATCCCCACTACACCCATTTTAGAAAAACACCCCATAATGCCCCATTGATGACGTGACTGCCACATGGAGCAAAACGCCCAAGGGTGGGGGCATTATTTGTGTCTTCCACTACATATAGTCATAATATCATACTCAAAACTTAATCCCAAACGCATTTATTCTTTATACTATTTTATCGCCCATCATAAAGAGATAAAAAACTAAATAAGCAAATGAAAAGATCTTTCAAGACTTCTAAACTCTGCATACTTGTTGAACACAGTTGACTATAAACTTACATTCAAAACAACTCAAAAATCCATATAAACTAGCTAACCATTGACATAAACTGCTACTAAATTCAGGGAAAACAATAATAAATCCGGATCCTATATCGGGTTATCTTTATTTTTAAGCCGGATTACCATACATCTCAAACATAAATCATTCAAATAAAATACCCAGATTAAAACCCTAATTATACCCACATCAAAAGATCCAAGAAACTAAATCTATCAATTAAAAAATCAAACTTGAAGCAGAACACAACAGTTATAATCTCCTGAACAAATAGTGAAATGATTAAAAAAAAAACAAGAGAATAAATTAAAATACCTTACAATAGGGTACGATCACCTCTGAAGAAAACAAGCAAGTGAAACCAGGAGAAAACTGTAATATGATATATTAAAAACAAACCCTAACACGCTCGATGAATTCACCTTTCTCATTCAATTTGGATTTCAAAATACATGTACTGTTCGCGAAGTTATCGTTGTGTTTCTTCAAAACATCGAACATCGAAGCTTTAACTCAAGTGTATGTGTAGATACCGGAAGACCAAACGAATAATTGAACGATTCACGGATGTTATCATTGGTTTCTTGTGAGAGATCATTTGATTGAAAAGCATAAAAGTATATGTGTTGGTGAAATTGAACACAAACAAACCCTAGATCAGCTTATTTGTTGGGTAAACCGATAGAAACAAGACAAGATTAGGGTGAAGATTGAGAGGATTTGATCTGAAGCGAGGGTTGTAGTGTGTGGTAGATGAAAAATGAGGAGTTATGAGGATAGATAGAGGCCGGGTTTTGGGGGTTATTAGGTCGATGGAGGGAAGCGAAAACTAATTGAAATTTTTGGGGGGAAATATAGGGGGATAAAAGATGCGGTCATACATTTAACCGCACTTTTTCGTTTTAGGTAGACAAAGGATGTACTTTTTAGTTTTAGGGGAGGGCAAAAGATGCGGTTTAACCATTTAACTGCATCTTTTAGTTTTGTCATCCGTATTATTTGCTCAATTTTGTACTAGTGTACCTCACCGCACTGTCGTGCCTTCGGGCGAGTGTTCACGGGATTCGGCCCTAGGTGAGGTTTTCCCCGGTTCGGAAGCAAGTGTATCCCGATGTGGTGAATTTCGCCAGTAGCCCATTTGAAGGATTCGTTGGCCGTTTAAAAAAAGTAGTCACTAGTTAATTTTGTTAATCGTGACTTTTAGCATTCACATCTATGCTTTACCATTTGTCCTCAAGGATAAAGCTAAGGTATGGCTACATCTCATTCTTTCCAGACTTTACCATCAGTTTTACCATTTGCGGGATTTACAGAGTACAGTTGTTGTTGGTTGTTGTATGAATGCAACTACCTAAGACCTAGTCACCTAGTGGTATGGCGTTTGCCCCGTATAAAAGTGATAAGCGTTCAAATCATTGCAACGCGCGGTTATACAAACACCACGAACACACTGTCCGGACACCATTGACGTATCATACTGGCCACATTGTTGCACGGATCTTTTTTTGGCCCCGGTCTATATGACTTAAAGCTGGTTGAATACATACATGATAATTGAATACTTGGCAGGAATCTTGGCAGATTATTCATCTTTTATGTCACTCATACATGATAATCGAATGCATTTTGCAGAATGGTAGGTCTCCTGGTGAATTATTTTGGTGGTTCTTAAATAGTTTTTGACACAAAGGCATAAAGTATGTCACATAACTTTATTGGGAAGTGGGGCAAAACATTGATGATAATTGAGAAGTGGTGCAGGCTGTCAGTGATAATTGAAGCCATGGGTATTCGAACAAAAGTTGTGTTAAACATTTTTTTTTGGAATAATATATTAAAATTAGGAAAATTACATTATTAGAATGACACATATACTGGCAACAAGCTGTGCCGTAACCCTTTTTTAAATAGCAAATTTAACTATCAAAAACGAAACTCTAGTTCCTCGACGTTGAGAATTTGTTGTGCACGATATTTTGCATTCTGTCCAGAGAAAACTGACAACTTCAGGAGTAAGGGAACCAAAGGTAATGTATCAAAGGAAAAAAGGAAGGAAGATATGTTGATTCTCAGTACAAGTTTTCTCATACTTAGCAACTTTCTTTGATTCTGTCTTCACACAGCCTAGCCATCCACGAAATGGTTTTCCTTTAACACAACAAGGGGAACACCCTGGTAAGGTCCACACAAGCGTGTTTCCTACCTACTCAACTTAACACAAGAACATCCGCTGACGGATGAGTAGACCTCGCTTCAAGTGGGTGTGTCAGCAAATTCAGAGGTGCCTTTTTTCCGCAAAGATTTATGCTCGTTTAAGTACATCAATAGGGCTTTCCTGACCAAGTCATGTTTGTATTTAAATCCTGGTAGCTCCTTGCAATGGTCTGCGTACTCCCCAAAGTTACCCAAACAAACCTTACGGAAAACTGGGCAAAGCTCATCAACTGGAAACAAAGGGATCATTAACCGGTATTTAAGGATACCCGATAATCCACCGCTAACATGTGTTGGCCTAGCCCTTCAATGGGGATAACGGTCAAGAAATATTGAGTATGTGGGCCCCGTAGACACTCTAACACCGCATTCTGGCGCGGGGATAGGTTAAACCTTTACTATATAGGGCACCCGCCAAAGTATTTTGGGCATTTGGAGGGGTTGTGTCCTTATTAGCAAATTCGCCAAAATCAAGATCAGGAATAGACCTGTGCAAGCTACCCAACATACACCCATAATCAACGTCCAACCCATCAATACCACTGTCCCGCAGAATATGGTCTTGTAAACTCCAAGATTGTGCTTTCTAAGACACGAAAGCGTATGTTGATACATCTTCTGCCGAATATGGTTCTAAACCCCCCAAAACGGATGGGCAAGAATGCCAACCACCATTGAAAATCTCCAAAAACGAACCCTCACAAACTACAATGTCTTTGAAAGCATCCCAAAGGGCATTGTTATTCCACCACTCTAGGCTCTAGATCGGTTGATGAATAGTATCAGGTGACGTTTAATTTCATTAATTTTGCTGATTTTGTTAAAGTTTTTTTTAACGTCATTGTGATAATCAATTGATGTTTTTTTTTTAATTAATTTGTTCACTATCGTTTGATTATATGGAGTTTGATGGTAGAGTTTTGTTTATATTTTTAGGTTTACGTTAAAAAGATCTTATCTTTATGTTGACTAAAGTGTACTGTTTTTTTTATTTAAGTAAATTACCAAAATCATCCCTGCACGTTTGTCAGTTTCATCCAAAACAACTTTTTAGATCATATGGCCCTTCACTTTTGGGCTAATTTGTCATTTTTCATTGAAACCTCTAACTTTTTTTTTAATGACAACATATAGGATCTTGAAAATTAAGTGCAAAACTTATATATTTTAAAGACAAATAACACCGTTTAAAATTTAGTATAAAGATAAAATTACAAAACCTATAATTCACTCTTTTATTTTTGTCTCTCATTTCCTTTAGGTGGGCCCTTAAGACCAAGAGTGCCCCTTTTAAATGGCATTAGGCTACACGGTATGGGGTCTGTCCCCCATCCGTCTTGGACCGGTGATGGTCTGAACACCATGCCGCCCCCACGTCCCGGCTTCCCCGTCCTTTTCTCGCCGTTTGCGACGTTCCAAAAGTGGTGGGCCCCAATCCGAATATGACCGTTAAAAACAAAAAAAAATATTAATTTTCAAACGGCTAATTTTTAAATTTTCCCCCATTTCACTTCCATTTTTATAAATACTCACCTATTTTACTCATTTTTTCACAACTTTTCACCCACTACAATCTCACATCTCTCTCACATTTTATAACCCCTCTTCCCTTTTTATAAAAACTCATCTATTTTTATATCCGCTAGCACCCCATCTCTCTATAAAAAATTATCATGTCTTCACCTTCTCCCATTTCTTCAATTTCTTCTATGTCTTCATCGGCTTCGTCTACGTGGTATTCATTATCTTTAGAAGAGGATGGTATTATGCACAACATGATTATGAACGCGGCTCAGATCTTCATGGCGGCTGATGAAGGGTCGTCCCAGCGGCTAACTAGACGAGCAAAATATAACCGAGACCAAGAAGGTATTTTACTTTTTTTTCCTTATGTTTTATATAGATTTGAAAATTTATTTTATAATTAATTTCATTTATGTTTCGTTTTAAATTTATAGCCGGCCACGATAACCTAGTAGCCGATTATTTTGCCGATGAACCCGTGTACCCAGCCGAGATTTTTCGACGTCGGTTCCGCATGAGTCGTCCACCGTTTTTACGTATTGCAGGCAACATGCCCAGTCTGATCCGTTTTTTACATTGCGAAACGACGCTAGGGGGCAAAGGGGTTTCAGTAATTTACAAAAATGTACGTCGGCCATTCGCCAACTTGTGTACGGTTACGCACCCGATGCATTATACGAGTATATTAGGATGTTTGAAAGAACCGCACGTCGATGTTTGCACAAGTTTTGCGAATGGGTTGTCAAATTGTATAGCAAGCAATACATGCGGAAACCGAACGCAAACGACGTTCAAAAATTATATCAAGCACACGAACAGAGACATGGTTTCCCAGGAATGCTCGGGAGCATTGATTGCATGCACTGGCCGTGGCAGAACTGCCCAGTTGCCTGGCAAGGTCAGTATACTAGGGGAGATCATGGACATCCGACTATTATTCTAGAGGCTGTTGCGTCACAGGATCTCTGGATATGGCATGCTTTTTTTGGTCTACCTGGTTCGCTCAATGACCTTAACATCATATACCAGTCACAGATATTTGAGGATGTAGTGGCGGGTACAGGTCCAGACACAAGCTTTACGGTTTCGGGGGTGGAATACAGGCGAGGTTACTACCTAGCCGATGGGATATACCCAACGTACTCGACAATCGTTAAAACTATTCCGCACCCAACAGACGACAAAAGAAAAAAGTTTGCGAAGTTTCAAGAGGGTGCGAGAAAAGATATTGAATGGGTTTTTGGTGTTCTACAAAAAAATGGCACATCATTGAACATCCAGCACGTTCGCAAACACCAAAGAGGTTACGACACATTATGTACGCTTGTATCATCCTTCGTAACATGATCATTGAAGACGAAGGTAGAGCGATATGCGAGTACGACGAAAACGCGTCTACTGGAAATTCTGTTCCAGTTAGTGGGGAACAACAAGATTTGAACATGTTCGCTCTACGTAACGAGTACACACATCATAACCTACAAGCGGACTTGGGGGAGTACATTTGGAACAACGCTCAAAACGAACCCGACCACGACATGGAAGACGAAGACTAGTAGCTTATTTTAATATATTAGGATATTTTTAAGTTTATTTTTTTAAGTTTATGTTTTTTTTTAAATTTATTTTTTTAAGTTTAATTTTTTTTTTAAGTTTATGTAATGTTTTTTAATATTAATGAAAATATTTTGTTACTTTATTTGTTGAATGTTAAAAAAAAGTTGAAGATTAAAAAAAACAAAAAAAAAAAAAAAACATAAAAGTGGTGGAGGACTATGACTAGGACCATCCTCCCATGCCCTCTAGTTTTGGAGGATGGACCATCCTTGGGAGGACTATGACGTGGCGCCTACGTGACGGATCATCCTCCAAGGATGGTCCATCACCATACCCACTAGCCTTAACGCTCTCCAATTCTAAACTCACACGCTTAAAAACTATTTCTATCTCATTATTACACTAAAACCAACTATATTTTATCTCTTATTTCAATTAAATAATAGTTTTTTAATACCTTTATAACTATTTTTCTCTTCCTTACTCACAACCACTTTCAAAATATATTAAAAAGTTACAGAGGACGAACAATGTCTCCTCAAATATACAGACGAACAATAACATTTATTCTCTCCTCCACTTACAACCACTTACACCCATTTTTTCATAAATAGAGAACACCCTCATAGAATTTAATGTCGGGGATGTGAATGATCTCACAAACTTGTTTTAAATTTTTCAAACTTAACAACAGGGGCCTTTGCTCCCCTTCCTTACAAGATAGATCCACCAGTAGTAAACTGTTAAATTGATTATATGTTAACAACTAATGTCATATCACCTTTTTTAACAACTTAGAAAAATGTCAAGGGGACACATAACTAATCACAAGGACAATTTTATTTTATTTTCAATACAAACTGATACAACACACAAACATAACCAAAGTTAAAATCCGTAGCATCATCGCCGGTCATAGTTAAAGCACACACCATCACACACTAGCTACATATATAGTGTGTCGTTTTTACTAGAGCGTACCCAAAGAACATGATCTTCAGGTAGAAAATGGCAAATCGTTGCACTTCCTGGAGTAACATTAAGCAATTGAAATGTTATATGTTTCGGGTCCCATTTTGAGGTCTCAGTATGGCAAATCACGACGATTTTCACTTTGGTACCATCAGCACCCTCCAAAGAAGCCACATAAGACTCGGTACCAACGCTTATGTGACAATAAAAGACAGCATAGGTGTAGTTTAGCCTATGGCAAACCACGAGTTTATTTGCTATAAGCTTTTTGACTGACTCGATCTTGTAGTTTTGTGATGGGGTAGGTTCTTTAGTGTATACTTCTGTTGAAAGAGCTTTGACCCTTTTACCTAATTTTGTGGTAGTGAAATCGACCATGGATTCTAATGAAGTTGCGCAAAATATTTCCTCACCTTCGACGCCTTTGTGTTCACATATGTCAATTGTTTGCTTCATCATTTTGGCTTCCATTGAGTCATGTTTAACTGAAAACTTATTATAGATTTCGGGAAGATTTTTTGATGAAAAGGGTATCGAATCAGAGATGTTTTTAGGTAGAAATGCCGTTTTTTGGTCATTTTTCATGAAATATGAAGGGGTATGGTCCCAAAAAGTCGCGCAAACCTCATAACAGGTTGCACGTGAGACCATACTCCTTAGCATAACAACTTGATAATAACAGCCTCGCGCAGCTTACGTCACATTATGACTTAGCCCCGCGCGAGAAAGAGCACATAATGAACTCAGATAGCAACACTTAGTATAAAAACAATGGTATAAGTGAACACACTAACCCCGCGCGGGTTAGTTGCCACCAAACAAAATCCTCTCCATAGGAAGACGCGCTGTTACCTACAGAGGTACACAGGGTACAAGTGGCAGTAAAAAGAGCCAATGAGCGTCCAGCAGGCTCTGTTCAATCGTGCGCCACGATCTTCTGACGATAAGTACACAAGGACGCCTACATGGCACCAATCAAGAGACGGGGACAACTGTCCCACGATCTCCACTTGTCTGCTGATGACAGAAGGGACAACAAGGCCGACAACAATGACACGTGGCTCCAATCAAGGTGCGCCAGCACCGACGAGCATCTAGAAGCCACTAAGCAGTCGAGGCCAGCGAGGCAAAGAGCATATTCGTTGTTGTCCGTTTCTGGCCCAAGGCCCATCAGCCCACAACCTCTTACACCTCTCCGGCTATAAATAGAGACCTTACTTCACAGGTTAAGCATTCTATTCTCTCGGCTCTCACTCTTTACTACTTAATTACTCTCAAAGCAATCGCTTATTCTCACGCCGGAGCCCGGTTAAGAGGGAAACCCCCACATTCCCCTCTTAACGAGTAACGGTGTTCTGTTTTGCAGGTTGAGTAACCAGTCGGAGCTCAAATACCTAAAAGAAGATTAACCTCTATGAAAGGAACATAAACCCATCTAATTAATACCTTAATTAGAACCCGTGTTTCTTCATTGGCGCCCACCGATTTTTTCTATAACCACCCTCATCTTCTTTATTTGAGCCTTTGACATCTTTTCATCCTTCGACTATGACCGGTCAAGGAATCTTTCCAGAGTTCGGCTTCGGAGCCAACTCCAACACGGCCTTGGGTGAAGGAGTCCAAAACCTCCAAGCCCAAATCGAAGAGATAGGTGAAGTTGAGATCACCAACACGGGGGGTCAGCGCGGGAGCGTTACCCGTATCACACAAATGGCTACCCCAGGTAACAACGGCGAAGGACCGTCCAACCCGGTGCCACCTCAAAATGTATCTGCATTACTTGGCTTACCAGAGGGCGAAACCCCAGCCTCGTGGTATGCCAAGAACATCGCCACTATCAATGCAGCATACCAATCGCTCATCGCGCAGCAAGCAGTGTTGACGGCAGAACCGTCCTTGGTCACTCCTCCTAGTCAGGGGGTGCGCCAAATGCCACCACCAGCCAATCTTCAAGGCAGAACCAACAGGCCTCCCCCTACAAGACGTGTAAGCGTACAAGACACGCGCGATACAAGAGGGGAAACGGATAGTCACTATGAATATCCGTCGAACCTTCAACGAGGCCCTGTTCACAGCCGGCTCACGCCGCGCAACATGAACAATGAATGGGAAGAAACCGACCCATATGATCCTACATGGGAAGGTGATGAAGAGTCGTCAGTCTTCAATCGTTTACCAAAAAACCACGAGTACTATAAGCCAAGACAACACATTGGCTATACAGAAGAGGCTGAAAGAGATTTCCGCCTGGCTTACAGGCCAGCGGAAGCTGCGGAACACTCCAAGTTTATCCCGAAAATCGCACTCGCACCACTCTCACGAGAGAAGCTACCCCCAACCGTTGGGAAATTCAATGGGTTGACTGACCCAGACGACCACGTCAGAACATTCACGAGTGTGGGCTGCATGGGAGGTTGGAACATGCCCATGTGGTGCCACCTGTTCATTCAAACGCTGACCGGAGCGGCTCGCGCCTGGTTTGACAGCCTTCCGCCCGGAAAAATTAAGTCATGGACAGACTTCAAGACACAATTCTTAAGCTATTTTAGCCAACAACGTCGCTATCAGCGTGATACGGCGGAAGTAGAAGACATATGGCGAAGGGATGGTGAAGGTCTGGAGGACTTCATCACGCGTTTCAACAAAGAATGTTTAGAGATTGGCGGCGTCAGTGAGCAACTCATGCGCTGCCACTTCAAGAAGGCTATACGCTGTGATAGCCTCATTAGAACCATCACAGGCAAAGATGGGATGCCAAAAGAGTGGGATAAACTGATGGAAGCAGCAAAGATCGTCGCGCAAACCGAGGAGTCCCTTGCTGGTGGAAAGGGTTATTACTCCGAAGATCGATTTTCAAGAGCAAACGAGAGGCCGCGCGACAACAACAACAACAAGCGCAACAAGTACAAGAGTCATGACTGGAAGTCTGAGAGACCCAGAGGCCGCGACGACAGGCCACGTTACAGAGAAGATGCGCGAGATACGATTGACCGAATCGGTTACAAGAAAGCAGTCAGAGACGACAACCGCGACAAACACTGGACTCCGCTCACAAAAACTCCAAAAGAGGTGTTGATGACGGAGAATGTCGATTTCAAGGCGCCGAGGCCGATGACAAACAAGAAAGGGCAAGACCCTAACTTATACTGCGATTTTCACAAAGATTCGGGGCATTTGACCGATGATTGCTACAGTTTGCGCCAGGAAATCGAAAGAGCGCTCAAAAGCGGCAAGCTAAGCCATTTAGTGAAGAATGTACGCAAGGACACCCGTCAACTCCAGCGTCATGATGAAGGCAGCCACAAAAAGGTGAGACGGCTAGAGACTCACATGGTCAACGGACCAAGATACACCGCGAGAGAAAAGGGCAAACGGCCCTACGAGCCTTCTTGGCAAGAACAGCAAGTCATATTCCCAGTAGTGCGCGGCGGTCCTCGCGCTACACGACCAGTCGTCATTACTGGTATAATTGGTCACTATGAAACAGAGTACATCTTCATCGACCCAGGAAGCACAGCCGACATCATCTACGAACAATGTTTCAATCAATTCGATGAAGAAGACAAAGCGAGACTCGAGCCAGTCGATTATCCTTTGTCCGGCTTTTGCAACGAAATGGTCTTCCCTCTCGGCCAAATCAGTTTCCCTGTCACACTATGTGACGGGAAACATTCAAGAACAACAAATGTGAACTTTATGGTAATGCCAGTGAAATCAAGGCATGATGTGCTTCTTGGAAGGGAAACACAAGGCGAACTAAACATGGTCACTTCAACACCTCATTCTGCCATAGGTTTTCCTACCAAGACAGGCGTCGCAATCATATACGCCAAGAAAGAAGTGATGTCAACTGAAGAGCTGCGCCCAACAAAAGCGGCGAAGGTCTCTACGACCGAGCCAGAAAAATGGGTCCTAAACCGCAAATACCCAGAGCAGACAGTGACAATTGGCCACGCCATTTCGTCAGACATCAGAAAACATTTAAAGCAACTGCTGTTCCGCAACATGGATATTTTTGCTTGGACCCCGTCAGATATGACCGGCGTCCCGCGCAACATAACCGAACATTGCTTAAACACGTACCCTTCTGTAGAACCAAAAGCCCAGCGAAGGCGCAGCCTAGGCGCGGATAAGACAAAAGCGATGAATGAGCAAGTATGTGAGCTGCTCAAGGCTGGAATCCTGAGAGAGGTAAGATACCAAAGCTGGGTCGCGAACCCTGTGATGGTAGAAAAATCAAATGGCGGATGGCGCATGTGCGTTGATTACACTGATCTCAACAAGGCGTGCCCAAAGGATTGCTATTCCTTGCCTGAGATCGATAAAAAAATTGATTCTCTCGCGCCATACCGATGGAAGTGCTTTCTGGATTGCTATAAAGGATACCATCAAGTGCAGATGAAGCTAGAAGATGAAGACAAGACAGCCTTCAGGACTGATCTTGGAATATTCTGCTACACCAAAATGCCTTTTGGTTTAAAGAATGCAGGCGCGACCTATCAACGCTTGATGGACAAAACCTTCGCAGGTGACATCGGAAAGCACATTGAGGTTTACATCGATGATCTAGTGGTGAAAAGTCCCGAAGAGGACCAAATGTTAAAAGACATCGAAAAAACGTTCAACTCATTGCGCAGCGTAAATATGAAACTAAACCCAGCCAAGTGTTCCTTTGGCATGGAAGAAGGGAAGTTTCTGGGCTTCATTGTCACAAACGGCGGTTTCAAGGTGAACCCAGAGAAGGTACAAGCTATAGAACGAATGCCCTCGCCAAGGAACATCAAGGAAATGCAACGACTAGCCGGCCGGCTGGCCGCGCTAAATCGATTTCTTTCCAATCACGCCGCAAAGTCGTATCCCTTCATTAGCACGTTGCGCAACTGTGTGAAGAAGCAAGAGTTCAAATGGACCCCGGAAGCCGAAACAGCTTTTCAACAAATGAAAGCGTGTCTGATCGAACTCCCTACGCTGACGGCACCGTTTGAAAAAGAGCCCCTTGTGCTGTACTTGTCCTCCTCGGATAAGGCAGTAGGGTCAGTATTGTTGGTAGACAGGAACGGCGTGCAAACCCCGATCTATTACGTCAGCAGGATACTCACAGACCCAGAAACAAGATATTCCACAATGGAAAAGCTGGTTCTTGCGCTACTACACGCCTCCCGAAGATTGCGCCGATACTTCACAGGCCATGTGATAACTGTGCTTACCAATTTCCACATTGGCACTATACTTCAGAAGCCTGAGACATCAGGCAGATTGGCAAAATGGGCCATTGAACTGGGCGGCCATAACATCTTGTATAGGCCGCGCCCAGCCATTAAGGGGCAGGTCCTCGCCGACTTCATCACAGAAGTGCCGGCTGATAAAATCAAGGAGTGTGAGATGGTAGAGACGCCCAAGGAAAACACAGCAGAGGAGATTTGGATGCTTTACACTGACGGGGCATCAAATGAAGATGGCGCGGGAGCAGGTTTACGTCTAGTGAGCCCAGAAAAGCACGAGTTTACTTACGCCATTAAGCTCGACTTCAAGAACACCAACAATGAAGCTGAGTATGAGGCTTTTCTGGCAGGCTTACGCCTCGCCATCAAGATGGGAGCAAAAAACTTGCGCGCACATGTGGATTCACTCCTGATAGCCAGTCAAGTAAATGGCATATACGACGCGAAGGGTGAAGTCATGGCTTTATATCTGGAACAAGCGAAAGAATTGCTCCAACAATTCAAAACCCACGAAGTCATACATATCAATCGCTCAGAAAACAAGCCCGCAGATGCCCTGAGCAAGCTCGCCTCGACCTCCTTTCAACATCTAGCCAAGGATGTAAGGATAGAGGTACTCAAAAACCCATCGGTTTTACTGCGCCAAGTTAACGTAATCGAAACAGGGCAGACATCATGGATGACCCCTATCATCCAATACTTGGGAGAGGGGGTGCTTCCTGAGAACAAAGCGGAAGCAAGAAAGATCCAAAACAAAGCCCTACAGTACGAAATGAACAACGGTATCTTGTACCGAAAATCCTTCTTGGGACCACTACTGCGCTGTGTGGACCCCCAGGACGCGAATTATTTGATAAGGGAAATCCACGAAGGGATTTGCGGCATCCACTCCGGACCAAGGATGGTCGTCGCGAAGATCATGAGCGCCGGTTACTACTGGCCGGGTATGCATGTTGACGCAATGAAGGAGATCCGCAAGTGTGACTCTTGCCAGAGGCACGCTCCAAAAACGTTGCGGCCTAAAAATGATCTTATCCCCGTGTCCACCGCATGGCCCTTTCAGCAATGGGGAATTGACATGGTAGGACCCTTCCCGGATGCCCCCGGCGCCGTAAAGTTCATCATAGTAGCTGTCGACTACTTCACGAAGTGGGTAGAAGCCAAAGCCCTTGCATCCACCATAGCCATGATTGTGCGCAAGTTCATATGGGAGCACATCATATGCAGATTCGGCCTCCCGCTCAAGATCGTGACAGACAACGGCACCAACTTCGCGTCAGACGATCTTAAGAACTGGATGAAGGAGATGAACATTGAACACACTTTCACCTCCGTTGCGCACCCACAAGGCAACGGACAAGTGGAAAGTGTGAACAAATGCATCGTCGAAGGGATAAAGGCCAGATTAGGAACAAGGCGGCGCGGATGGGTCGATGAGCTCCCAAGCATTTTATGGGCTCATCGGACCATGCCAAAGACAAGTACCGGCGAAACCCCTTTCAGCCTAGTCTATGGCTCAGAGGCGGTAATCCCGGCAGAGATTGGCTTGCCCTCGCCGCGAATGACCACGGTCAACACGGTTGACAATGAAGCAGAAAGGCGTCTAGACTTAGACTTGTTAGAAGAACGGCGTGAAATCGCAAGAATCAGAGAGGCCAAATACAAAACCCAGCTGGAAAGGTACTACAACACAAGGGTTCGCATTTGTACCTTCAATCCAGGGGAGTACGTCTTTCGCGACAACGAAGCGTCAAATGCGGAACGCCCAGGGAAATTGGCACCTAAATGGGAAGGCCCATATCTGATTCATGAGGTCCTAGGCAAAGGGGCCTACAAATTGCGCACCTTAGATGGCCACATCTTACCAAGAACTTGGAATGCGCAACAATTGCGCAAATGCTATATGTAACCTTTTCGGCCTCGCGCCATTTTTCAATTTCGCCACGCCGGCTACGAGCCATTGGCATATATGTATGAAGGCCTAAGAGCCAACTTCTGATTTGAATGAAAACATATGACATGTTCTATTACATTGTTTTTTCGTTACAAATGCATGTTAAACTTCTGATTAGCGCGAAAACACTCCAGCATTTTGAGATGGTTCAAAACCACCTCCAAGGTCCTCCGCAAACAAAGCGCGAGACCGGGTGGCCACCTTATGCTTAGAAAACGCTTCCATTTATTCGAGCTAATTTAACCTAAGTTTTTACAGCAATGCAATAATTGCAACAGAAAAAACGAAGACATTTCATTGTCATTAAAACTGCGCAAAAGCGCATCACTTACAATCAAGTCAGAAACAAAGGCACAAACGCCTATCAACAAACTAACAACCTACTCTATTTGTCTTCTTTCTTCTCACCATCATCATCTTCGTTCCCCTCACCATCGTCGCCATCGTCATCACCTCCGCCATCATCACCAGCTGCTTCCTCATCAGATGATTCAACAGTAATCGGTGGATCAAGGATCGCCTTGAGGCGCTGACACCAATCATCCTTTTTTAAGGCACTAACAACCAAGTCCATGATGGGCAAGGAGAGGTTGTCATATGAGTTCTCAGCACTGGCCAGCGCAGCATCAGCTTGTTCCGTCACTGAGCAATGACTTGTATCGAATTCTTGTCCCAGCATTCGCTCAACGTGATCAGCACACTCCAGGTAACCTCCTCGATGACCAACTGCACGCGCCGCATCCGTAAGAGCAGCAACAGCGCGATCTAGCTCGCCGGCGTTCAAGATGGAATTGGCAACCTTCATCAAAAGAGGAGCATTAAGAATAAACTCTTCAACATGTTAAAGAAAAAGGTAAGGCAAAAAGGACTTACCAGCACTATTCCCCGAGTGCGCATCCATTCTGCTTCAGAAACAAGCGTGTCCACAATGCCTTGGGCCTCAGAATAATTTGTCTGAGCCACGTTAAGCGCCGCAGTGCTGACAGCACGCGCCTCCTCAGCATCGATGGCCTTGACCTTCTCTGCCTCAAGGTCGATCTCCAGGGACTCACATCTGTCGATTTGTTCATCCAAGCGACGTTTGAGCTCCGCAATCTCAACGTCCTTGGCCTGGAGATCTTTGTCCTTGGTGGACAGCTGAACCTTAGCTTCAGACAACTCAACCTGGAAGTTGGCAAATGACTTAGAAATTTTATAAACAACAAAGGAGAAAACGAAAGGAAAATCAACTAACCTCCATCTGTTGTTTAGCGGCTGTCTCAACCTGCGCTTCCTCCACCTTCGATGTCAGCTCCACTATCTTAGCCTCAAGACCAACAATTTTTTGTCGAGCCGCATAGGCGCGCTCGTTGTCCTGGGCGCAGATGCGCTTGAACTCGGCCTTCTCCTTGGCCAGTTGCTCTTCCACATTATGAAGTTTCTTTTGCAGGCCCTCGCGACCCCACTCTTCAGCTTTCCTATCAGCCTCAAACTTGGCTTTCTCCTCATCAAATGTGGCCTTAGCCTTCTCAAATTCACCAACACGTTTTAGCACACGTTCTCGGTAAGCCTCCCAGTCGGCGCGCTCTCTGACCATTGTTCGCCATTCACGAACTATCTGATGGTTAGCAGATCGAGCGTTGGCCTCGGCAAGAATGTAAGTGCGGTACAACATTTCATGCGGCTTCGCCTTTTGACGGTTAACTTCGCCAGGAGTGAATTGGTTCAAGTACCAATCGCGAGAAGGACCAAATTCAACAAACGTATCCTTCTGCCTTAAGCTCCAAGGGGCTTGATGAGGAGCATCACCACGTTCCTCGTCAGTATAAGTTTTATAATATATATCCCCGACGGTATCCTTCGCACCTATCACATTGGGGTTATAGCCCCCAGCTCCTCCAGAGCTTGCACCACTAGACACATAGCGCCCTAACCCCTTAGAAGTAACAATCGGCGCAGCAGGGGGAGGTTTTGGGACACCAGACTGCCCTTGAACAGAAGACTGATCGGCAGCTCTTTCTTTCCTCGCTTCTTCCGCCTTCCTCTGCCTATCCGCCTCCTCCCTCAGCTTTCTCTCCTCTTCCGCTTTCCTCTTCCTCTCCGCCTCCAGCTTTCTCTCCTCCTCCTCCTTCCTCTTTTTCTCTTCCTCTTCTTTGCGCTTTAGCTCTTCAGCCTTCTTCTGCGCAGCAATCCTACTCTCTTCTTTCCTCCGATCCTCTTCTGCCTTTCGCTGCGCTTCAGCAGTTTTCGCAGCATCACGCGCAGCAGAATCGGAAGGTTCAGTGGCAACCTTAGGTCTTTTCGTGCTGGGTTCAACAAACTTAACCCCCTTTTCAGGGGTCTTCTTCTTGATCTCTACAAGAATAAAGCAAACGCACTTGAGCAAAAAAGAGGTTAAATTATAAAGAAGGGAGATAAGAGCATACCAGGAGAAAACTGGTATAACGAGCGCAACTTGCTCTTCTTCCCAACAACGGGAATAACAACTGAAACAGGCGCAGAGGCCATACCAGTTGTCGCCTCGCTTCTACCCCTCTTTCTTCCAATCAACGGGGCAGTCTCTTCTTCCTCTTCTTCTTCATCCTCAGGTTGAGATGGAGTTGCGTCAGCATCCGGGTTACGAGAACCCGCGCTCCCAGAGCCCTTTGACCCACCAGCGCCAGTCTTTCCCATAGCTGCATATGATAAACCTTCATAAGAGTCACTGATTATCACGTAATCGTCTAAGTCACGTTGCCGGAGGCGAAGCGTACCTTTGACAGCAGCAGTAGTTGCGCGACTGGCGCCAGGACCCTTGCTGGTCACTTCAACATCCGCCTTCTTTTTCTTCTTCGAAGGTTTCTTCTTCTTCTCCTCTGGGTCAACCCCCAGATCGCGCAACACACCTGCAAAGATTTTAGGCAACGAACTTAACTCGCCATTCGAAGACCCTACTGACTCCTCGCTGGAAAGATAGAAAGTCTCTTTCCCAGCAGAAGTCACAGAGCGCAATGGACGAGGTTTAGGATAGTGCGCACCTTCAGTTGCATCCGGCGGCGAGGCGAAGGCGTCAGCAGCAGGAAACATGAAGTTCCCCTTTATCTGGTCATACCAGCCTTCCTCATCATCGCGCAGAGGGCGAACGCCCATGGAGCCACCAAAGGCTGGGAAGGCAGCCTGATAGAGTTGCGTCTCTACACAACAAAAACAAAGTATAAGAAACCAGTTAAGTGAATGTACTCGGAAACAAAACAAAAAGGGGGAAAGTATCTAACCTTGATCCCCGATCTTCAAGACCGGGAGTTCCCTGCTACTAGGTGACCACTGGTCACTCATCTTGGCAGCAACCAGAACATTCTCCCCAAATACCCGGTTAGGGGTTGCGGTAAGCCGCTGATACCACTGAGCAGACTTCGGTATAGGAAGGTCCTCCTTTGGTATAACCTCGGTCCATTCCCTAAACGGCATAGCTATTGGCAAGACTTCCTCCCGGATGAAGAAGAACTTGGGTTTCCAGTCATGGAAACTCTTGGGAGGATTCAACAAAATCTTCTTAGCCGTACCACGGCTAGCAAAAGAAAAGAACCCCATTGTTCTTTGCAGTTGATAGAAGACACGAAACTTATTCACCGTCGGCTCAATGCCGTGGGATTGACACAAGAACTCAAAGTGCCTCACCCTCACCATCCCAGGTGGGCTTAACTGTGAGATATGAAACTTGTAGTAGGACAATATGCTACCAAAGAAGTTAGTCGCCGGCAGCCGGAAGTTTCCTTGAAGGAAGAAGTCTTCGAACAAAGTAATGTAACCGGGTGGGGCATCAGCCGCGGTCTGACCCTGAGCAGGGTACCGGGCATCCCACTCCGGTGGAAACCTAAAACTTCGAACGATCTGTTCGAATAAACCTAAGTCCCATCTCAGGACTGGGACTGGCCCCTCCTCACTAGCAGGAGCTTCTTGATGTTCTTCGCTCATGTTTCAAGAAAAAGCTGGAAAAAACTTGAAGAAAGTTTGAAGATTTGAAGAAAGTTTGAAGAAGATGAAGAACAATATGAAGACTCAAAGAGAAAAAGGGAGAAGAAACGAAGAGAAAGTGAATCTCTCACCTTTCTCTTCGGATATATATACCCATCGCATTTAATGCGATGGGTAACCGTGCCGCACTCGCCGCAGGGGCAACCAACGAGAGGTTGCCACGTCAAGCGGAAAAGCAGGGACGACGGTTACCACGCGCGCGTGGCATCCACTCTCCTGACATGAAGTGCAACCGCCGCAGGCGGCATGACGACATCCGTGCCAGGGGTCAACTCAAGCGTCGCTCTCAGCGACTTATCTCACCAACCTGTCAGAGGTTCAAATTTCGAAGTTTCCCGCCATAAAACGTGCAAGTAACTTCATGCAGAAGTCACAAGAGTCGCGCCAGATATACGTAAACTGCTAACACCTCGCGCGATTAAAAGGACAACTTCCCCTTCTCTTATTTTTATCAAGTCCAGAGCTCCAACCACTTGCGTTGCGCATGGTGCAGCACTGGACTGGGGGGACTTGAAGGGGTATGGTCCCAAAAAGTCGCGCAAACCTCATAACAGGTTGCACGTGAGACCATACTCCTTAGCATAACAACTTGATAATAACAGCCTCGCGCAGCTTACGTCACATTATGACTTAGCCCCGCGCGAGAAAGAGCACATAATGAACTCAGATAGCAACACTTAGTATAAAAACAATGGTATAAGTGAACACACTAACCCCGCGCGGGTTAGTTGCCACCAAACAAAATCCTCTCCATAGGAAGACGCGCTGTTACCTACAGAGGTACACAGGGTACAAGTGGCAGTAAAAAGAGCCAATGAGCGTCCAGCAGGCTCTGTTCAATCGTGCGCCACGATCTTCTGACGATAAGTACACAAGGACGCCTACATGGCACCAATCAAGAGACGGGGACAACTGTCCCACGATCTCCACTTGTCTGCTGATGACAGAAGGGACAACAAGGCCGACAACAATGACACGTGGCTCCAATCAAGGTGCGCCAGCACCGACGAGCATCTAGAAGCCACTAAGCAGTCGAGGCCAGCGAGGCAAAGAGCATATTCGTTGTTGTCCGTTTCTGGCCCAAGGCCCATCAGCCCACAACCTCTTACACCTCTCCGGCTATAAATAGAGACCTTACTTCACAGGTTAAGCATTCTATTCTCTCGGCTCTCACTCTTTACTACTTAATTACTCTCAAAGCAATCGCTTATTCTCACGCCGGAGCCCGGTTAAGAGGGAAACCCCCACATTCCCCTCTTAACGAGTAACGGTGTTCTGTTTTGCAGGTTGAGTAACCAGTCGGAGCTCAAATACCTAAAAGAAGATTAACCTCTATGAAAGGAACATAAACCCATCTAATTAATACCTTAATTAGAACCCGTGTTTCTTCAAAATACAACTTGAATTCTTTGCCTTCATGCAAATCTTTTTCTAAGAAAGGTTTTGCAAGTGAGTTATCTTTTTGGTGATTATGGGATGCATCATAATGGTGATGATGTTTTACCTTATCCTTGCATGAGCCATTAAAGATAGGAAGTTTCCGGGGATGACCTTTTACCTCATCCTTGGGTGCGACGTAAAAGAAAGCAGTATTCTCAAGACCATCTTTTACCTCATCCTTGGGCGCGACGTAAAAGAAAGCAGTATTCTCAAGATCATCTTTTACCTCATCCTTGGGTGCGACGTAAAAGAAAGCAGTATTCTCAAGACCATCTTCTACCGCATCCCTGGATGATACGGAAGGAACTTTCTTCAAATCATCTTTTACCTCATCCTTGGGTGCGACGTAAAAGAAAGCAGTATTCTCAAGACCATCTTCTACCGCATCCTTGGATGATACGGAAGGAACTTTCTTCAAATCATCTTTTACCTCATCCTTGGGTGCGACGTAAAAGAAAGCAGTATTCTCAAGACCATCTTCTACCGCATCCTTGGATAATACGGAAGGAACTTTCTTCAAGTCATCTTTTACCTCATTCTTGGGTGCGACGTAAAAGAAAGCAGTATTCTCAAGATCATCTTTTACCTCATCCTTGGGTGCGACGTAAAAGAAAGCAGTATTCTCAAGACCATCTTCTACCGCATCCTTGGATGATACGGAAGGAACTTTCTTCAAATCATCTTCTACCTCATCATTGGATGCGGTACTTGTGGAAACTTTTTCCAATCCATCATCCCATGCTATAAAACCAACAAAATCGTTTCATAAGTGACTAAATTTAAGAAGCAATATAACAAAAAACAAAACAAAGATCATTAGATCAACCTTTAGAGTATAAAAGATCCTTGATTGCTTTTGGGATAGGAGTGTTTGGCAATACAGATTTCCAATACACTTCAGGAGTCACTGCATGACTTCCTACAAGTGCTAGCTAATAACCAAATCACAAGTAAGAAAATTAACTTAAAATAAAAATATTTATAGCTTCTATACTTTCATTATACACTTCATTGCAACTAAACTATAACTGAATACTAACGCTTCAATTCAAATACCATTTGTGTGTTGCACAAACACTTTCATACATTAGGATTTAGATTTTCAAATTCTTATTTTTCTAGTCTACATCGATCGTGTTAATTTACGTGTTAGTCAAATGTTGTAATTTTATAATACTTCTCTCAAATATCGGAGTATTATATACGTTATTAGTTTATATATTAACTAGGTTATAACTCTGTGTATTACACGAGTTAAATAAATGAATTTTATATACCAAATAATAAAATAATATATCTTTAAAAACCTTTTTATTGCACGAGTTGAATAAATATAATTTTATATATTAAATAATAAAAAGTTATATCTATATAAACCATATTATATTGTACGGGTTGAATAAATGTCATTTTATATACCAAATAATAAAAAAGTTCTATCTTTAAAACCACGTGTATTACACGGTTGAATAAAGTAATACTGTTTACCAAATAATAAAAAAGTTATATCTTTAAAAACCCTCGTGTATTACACGGCTTGAATAAATATGATTTTATATACCAAATAATAAGAAAATTATATTTAAAAAAACGAATGGAAATACTTGGTACGCGATAGATATGGTGATTACGAAGATAATTAAAATAGTATCATGTTAATCTAGAATAATGTTATCTCACCATTATTACCAGGATATATATTTTTATTAACGTATTGACGTAAACTTTTTTTTTTCACGAGGTTATTATTGATGTAAAAGAAGTCGAAACCAACTGTTACAAATTTTAATACATAGCCATATCTTCGTTTAGAACCCATCACGAAACGTGGGCAATTACCTATTAGTTTTAATTTAAAAGGCATCATTTATAAACACATTTTAACCATACATAACAGGAAGTTAATTATAAACTTTCATAAACATTATAAAAAAGGTAAAAAATTACTTTAATGTTAATCAAAATTTTGAAGCCCTAAATTTTAATCTGTTTTAGCCATGACACTTTTTTGCTTTTTGAAAAATTTAATCTCAACTTGTTGCCCGGCTACCTGCCATTGTTTTGTAATTACCCTTTTTCGTGTGGAATGATATAGTGCTTATTTTGTTAAAAAAAAATCTCAATTAAAATTTCACCAAACTAAAACTGGTTAAAAAAATAAACCAACCAAAACGGTTTGATTCACTAGTATAGGATTTGGAATTTGTTTCTTAACTTAGAAAGGTATGCAATGAACTAACGTAATAAGTAAATAATATTCATAGTTTTGGATTAATAAACAAGTTAACCAACATTTTATTTGTATATAAAACTCCGTTCAGCTAAACAAAGTATATATTCATATTCATAGTGTGTGCATTAATAAACAAGTCATGGCCGTCTCCGAGAATTTTTTAAAAAATTAGGTCTTCGACGAGATTTAAATCAAATACGGGTACCAGTCTTGATAATATTGATATCGACACCGACGTTGTTCGGTCGAAACTATACACTACTATTATGAATATGATTATGTTTTCAACAAAGTTTACACCCTCTTTTTTAATAAGATCGTCGATTGGTAAGATGGTAGAAGATCTTATAAAGCAACAAACAGCCTCGAACTCAGGACCAGGAGCTTAAAACCAAATCCTCTACCAACGATCTATGAACGGTTCCGACATAGTATTTCTAGTGATATGTAGAATACACACACACACACATATATATATATATATATATATATAATTTGAAAACATGTCAGATATCTTATCATCCAACAAAACTGAATGACGAAGGTGGAAGATATACTTACAGAAAAAAGTACATAAACGTGGAGAAGCTTGAATTCCATCTGAGAGAACCGAAGGTAGATTTGATGATCTTTGAAGCAGATTGGATTTGATGAAGTATTTATAGACTGGAAAATGGAGCTGAACGATGCGTGACAACACTTATCAACAAATTAATTAAGAACGTGTTATAGATATGGGCTACTACCACCTCACATCCATATTGCAGGATAAAGTTTAAGCATCACATACATGCCCACACATAAGGGGTACTGGGGTAGGGGCGCCAATCACTCATGACTCACTCATCACTCACAACTTCCAATCAAGTTCTATAAATGCCATCAAACATTATTCCGTGATGGATCACTCACTCATCACTCACAACTTTCAATCAAGTTCCGTCATGTCATCAAGCATTATTCCGAGATGGATTTTAGTGGAAATGTCATCACTAACCACACCCAACAATTTCCCTCAGAACCCAACAATTTCCCTCGACTAACCACACCCAACAATTTCCCTCAGAACCCAACAATTTCCCTCGACTTCTTCACGCGTGAAATGTACAACGCGTTTTATGATCCACGGGTAGCGGTGGTGTTCCACGCGTGGTCACCAGGATACGCCCCGCCCCCCCTAATGCAAAGAGGAGGTGAAATAAACGGGTCAAAAGACTGTTGATTTAAGGTGGGGGTCCGGTTGGGTCTAATGGCAATTAGGGGTGTTTAGAATTCGTTCGAATTCGAAATTCGATTCGATTGTCAAGAATGTGTTTCGATTATAAGAATTCGAATTCGATTCAATTCGAGTCAAGTAAATCGAATACAAATTTATAATTTCAAATTCAATTCGATTCGGAATTCATAAAAATTATACATTTTTATTTAATTTTTATATATAGGAAAATTGGTATTTAATAAACCAACCTTTAACCAGTTGGTAAATAATAATCCAACCTACAGAATTGGTATATAATAATCCTACCTATCAACATGATGGTACTCAATGAACTTCTGTTAATTTTTTTAACTGAAGTTAGTTTTTAAATTTTATTTATTACACAAACAGTCCCTGTAGTTATAAGTTACTAGTTTTAAGTTTTATTTATTACACAAACAGTCCCTGTAGTTATAAAAAAATCATAAAAATCCTAAAAAATCAAAAAAAATCTTAAAAAACCAAAAAAATTATAAAAAATCAAAAAAATTAAAAAAATTCTAAATAATCAAAAAAATTCTAAAAAATAAAAAAAAATCATAAAAATTCTAAAAAATAAAAAAAATCGATTTATAAAATTAACGTGTTTCGCTTTACGAAAATTTTACGAAAAACGGGCAGAGTTTCCTCTGTTTTTGGACGACCCAAGTTGTCGATATAATATTCAAAACGCAACAAAACTAAAATGAAACTTAAACAAACAAACCCAAATCAAATTTGTAACAAACCGGACCTGAATCGAAGCTAACCAGAACCGCACCATTATCACTGCCGACGTCGGCAGCTGCCGTGCGTCGGTTCTGTGGGCCGTCCGTTACGAGAGAGAGGGAGACGATAGGTGTGGGTGGGTGTAGCGGAGGAGCAATCGAGACAACATGCTGCCGCTGCCATACGCTGGAGCTTATCGGAGAGGAGGGGGTAGAGATGAAGGGGAGTGGCCGACACCACCGTAACGGCGCCGGCACCACTGATTCACCGGTCGTCGGCCATGGAGAGGAAGGAGGGTGCAGGAGTTTGAAGTGTGTGTGGTGATCTGTGGTTTGAGTCTTGAAGATAAAGCTCAGATTAAAGGTTTTGAGGAGATTAGGGTTTTTTTTTTTTTTTTTTTGGTTTAGGAGGGAAACATAGAGAAGTAGTGGAAACGGTTGATTCTAAAAGGGGGATTAGGGTTCACAAGTCTTTTAGAATTTTTATGATTTTTTTTGGATTTTTTAGAATTTTTTTGATTTTTTAGAGTTTTTTTATTTTTTAGAATTTTTATGATTTTTTTGATTTTTTATAATTTTTTTGATTTTTTATAATTGTTTTAGAATTTTTTTGATTTTTAAATTTTTTTTATAACTACAGGGTCTGTTTGTGTAATAAATAAAACTTAAAACTAGTAAATTATAACTACCGGGACTGTTTGTGTAATAAATAAAACTTAAAAACTAACTTCAGTTAAAAATAATTAACGGAAGTTCATTGAGTACCAATATGTTGATAGGTAGGATTATTATATACCAATTCTGTAGGTTGGATTATTATTTACCAACGGGTTAAAGGTTGGTTTATTAAATACCAATTTTCCTTATATATAATACATATATAACTTTTATTGGGCTATACTATAAATTGTTTTCAAAATTTATTTCAAGTATTAAAATTACCTGTTACCAAACCCACTACATGACTCATAACTAAACCTAAGTAACAAATCTATCAATAGATTTTTAACCCTAAAAATATTAACTTGTAATCTGGAGTGGTTATTCCCGACATCTTGTTTTGAGTTTTAGACTTATGGTGCTTTATTTAGAATTTTTTAATTTGATATGGTGCTTTATGGCTACTTTAGAATTTATGTTTAATTTTGATAGTTTTTTACATGTTTTGAAAGAACCCGAACCAAGTCGAATTTATTCGAATTCGAATTTTTAATCGAATACAAATCGAATACGAATTGGGTTTTTTATTCAAATACGAATTCGAATCGAATTCGGTATGTTTTAATTGAATACGAATCGAATTCGAATTAAAGGGAAAGTAAAAATTATTCGAATAATTTGAAAATTCGATATTCGATTCGATGAATAGCCCTAATGGCAATTCACTGGAGTTAAAAGAGTGGGAAAAACCTCGGTAACATCAAATTTAGAAAAGAAAAAAAGCCCGTTGATTTGTTAATACACTTTTGGATTAGTTAGGGTGTAAGGGGTGCACCCCTCATGAGTTTGGGGAAAATTTTCACCCACTCAATCATGATTTGCCATGTCAATTCCTCTCTCATACACCACTCTTGCCCAAAAACACAAGGGTGGTTTCCCCAAACCATTTAAAAAAAACCATTGATTGGTTGAATCCCATCTCCCACACCTTCACCGCATGTAGCAACAACTCACCGTAAAACTCCTCCCCGCGCGACAATCTTGGTGATGGCGGTGGTTCTCCCTAAGTTAGTCACGGCTGCCTCTTTCCAGGCCACACCTCCGGGCCTCGTTGGTCACGACCACGTTGGTCACCGCTGGCTCTCTCCAGGCCACCACTCCGAGTTCTGGCTCTGATAATAATGTTACATACCAAACGAGAGAACTCAACCCAAAAAACTAGTTTGGTGGGTGAGAGAGCCCATTTGGAATATAAACCCTATATCAGTTGCCCATACAATCGATGTGGGACAAGTCCCATACCTTGCAATGGTATTAGTCCATAACACAGTGTCCGCTCAAATATACAGATAAATAGTAACATCTTCTCTCTCTCTCATCCATTCACAACCACTTATAACCATTTTTTCTATAATATAAAGAACACCCCCAGAATATGAAAGGGATGTAAATGCTCTAAAAACTAGATAACGTCACAAGTAGTTTTAATAACTTAAAAGGTATTTTAAATAAGATATAAGTTAAAGGATTGAGGATCCTGTACATTAATCCAGAAGTGTGAGAAGTGTATTATAACACTATATATAACACTATATAACACCATATAAACACCACCGTATAACAATATGTAACACCATATAACACTATGTAACACTATATAACACTATATAACAAATATAACACTATAGTTTGTCTGATAGCATGTCTATGATAGATGTACAGTGTTATATATTGTTATATAGTGTCATATAGTGTTACATAGTGTTATATGGTGTTACATATTGTTATATGGTGTTACATATTGTTATACAGTGTTTATATGGTGCTATATAGTGTTATATATAGTGTTATAATACACTTCTGGATTAATGTACAGGATCCCTACCCTAAGTTAAAGTTCAAAATAGTTAACTTGTTGTGTTCGTTTTAATTAAAATTATAAGAAATATTTTGTTTTCATAAAAAATAAGATAGTAACTTTTAGTTGTAATGTTAAAAAATTAGTTTGTTCTAAGCGTACCTTGTCATATATTATTATTGAATGTACTTTGTGACGAGGTACGACCCGATTCGCTCAAGTACTACGAGTATCATAAGGGAACGAGTATGACACTAATGATGCTACCAACTAAAGAAGCAAGTATTATGTAAAAGCAAGCAATCTAGTTCATTTGGTGAAAGACATAAAGCAAGGTCTGCGCCTGGGAAAGAAGAAAATGAAAAGGGGGCAAATAAAAGGCAGCGTGATGTGAATATTGTCTACGCGGATAAAACAACAAGGGTAAAATGCCATATCGAACGCCTGGAACCTTGGATGATGGTCAGTATGACCGTAGAACCTACGTGTGTCTGGTCTTAACCTTATCACGGACCTGCTCATCATTACAACAACAGTTGGGGACTATCAGATGAGGAGGATACTTGTTGACACAGGGAGCTTGGATGATATAATTTATGAACAATTTTTAATCGCATGTAAGCCAAAGACATGAAGCTATTGGAACTCGTTCGCGTGCCTATATATGGGTTTACGAGAGAGAAAATTGACCCCGTAGGATAAATCGTATTCTCGGCACGTTTAGCGAGGCGCAACGAGAAAGGACCATAGTCGTCACCTTATTGGTGGTCTTAGCCGACTCGAATCATAATGTCATCATTGGTCAATACACGTTAGGCAAGTTGGACACCCTTGTCTCCACAACACGTGGGTTCTTAATGTTTCCTACGACTCAAGAGGTGGCCACAATAAACAGAGACAAAACATGTGAGGTAATTGAATAAAAAAATACAGCCAAGGCGAAACTGGATTCATGGGTCCAGAAAGGTGGGTTCTAACCACAAAGTACCCGGTTCAAATGGTTACACTCGGTAATACTCTATCGCCAAAAATCCGGGATCATCTTAAACCGTTGCTTAGAAACAATCTAGATGAATTCGCTTTTGAACACGCGGATATGACCGAAATTTCCTGTGGTAAGGTAGAACATATCCTTCTGTTAAATCAATAGCACAGAAGAAACGGAGTTTAGTGCCTGGCAGGCGCGAGTTAGTTGTAACGGAAGTAAAAAAGCTAGTAGAAGCGGGAATCCTAAAGGAGACCAAATATCACACTTGGATTTCGAACCCAATTATGGTTAAGAAAAAAGATGGATCTTGGTGCATGTGCGTCGATTACAAAGATATCAACACGGCATGCCCAAAGGACGTGTATCCCCTCCCAGAGATTGACTTCAAAGTCGACTCTCTTGCACCTTTTCATTATAAGTGCTTTCTAGAAGCTTACTACGGATATCACCAGATCTAGATGGCTGAAGAAGACGAAGAGAAAACCGCTTTTCACATAGACATTAGCGTTTTCTGATATACGAAAATGTTGTTTGGGCTAAAGAACGCATGAGCCACATACTAGCGCTTAATGGATCAGGCTTATAATAGTCAGATTAGGAAAAATCTAGCGGTATACGTGGATAACTTGGTTATAAAAAGCAGACAAGAAGATCAAATGTTGAAAGATCTTAAAGTGACTTTCCAAAAGCTGAGAGAATATAACATCAAACTCAACCCCAAAAAATGCTTATTTGGGGTGGAAGAGGGAAAATTTCTAGGTGTCATAGTAACCAGGGGTGGCTTCAAGGCTAACCTTGTGAAAGTCCTAGCTGTCACAAGGATGCCTTCACCCTAAACATTAAAAGAAGCCCAAACCTTAGACGGCAGGCTAGCAGCCATTAACAGGTTCCTGGCTAAGCATGCAGAAAGATCTATGCCCTTCATTAAAGCACTTAAAGACTGTTTAAACAAGAACCAATTTAGGTGGACGAAAGAAGTAGATGAAGCATTCCAAGACATGAAACAGTTTTTAACAAGCTTGCTCCACAGTAATTGCCCCTCATGTAGGTGAGACACTGAAAATGTATCTCTCCACCGGTCATCACACTGTCTGCGCCGACTTAATAGTCAAACGCAATGGAGTTCAAAAGCTTGTCTACTACATCTATCGGGTGTTGGTGGGTCTAGAGACAAGATACCCTAAGCTAGAAAAACTAGTTTTAGCCTTAGTACACGCCTCGCGACGGGTACGTCGATATTTCCCCGGACAAAAAGCACAACTCCTAGCCAACTATTCCCTACAGCAGATCCTGCATAGACCTACGATCTCAGGTTCGCTCGCCAAGTGGGCCATACAGCTAGGCGCTCTTGACAATGAGTATTGAAAACGAATAAAGATCAAAGGTCACGTGATGGCAGATTTCTTAGCTAAAATTTTGGAGGGAGAACATATTGAATATCCCGCCGTTAACGATATACCAAAGTCATGCACTTCTAGGGAGGTCTGGAAGTTATATACAGGCGGTTCCTTTAAGGGAATGGGGGCATGAGTGGTCCTAATTCTAATAAGCACCGACAAGGTCAAGCTTATGTACTCCCTCAAATTTGATTTTGGATGCTCGAACAATAAGTCGGAATACGAGGCTCTCCTCACATGATTGCACATGGCACTGTTAATGGGAACGACCTAGGTTGAGGCTTACGTTGACTCTGTGCTAGTCAACAATCAGGTCAACAAAACCTATGAGGCATGAGGCGCATGCATGTCAATGTACCTTGCAAAAAAAGGATTTAATAGCCAAGTTTGACAGGGTCACGCTTACTCACGTCCGTAGAGGCAAAAAACCGAATAACTAATGCTCTCAACAAGCCGCAACCTCGGGGTTTGAGAATGAGGTTCGCGTTGAAACCTTGCAGTCACCGTCCATTAATTAGGCGAAATTTCTATCTCACAAGAAGAAGACTGTTGGATGACATCGTTGCTTAAACACATGATACACAAAGAATGGCAGACTCAAAAGGAGAAGCCTGTAAGATTCAGACAAAGGCACTCCAATATGAAATTCAAGATGGTGTGTTGTATAGAAAATCATACTTGGGACTGATGTTACGTTGCTTCACGACAGTAGAAGCCACATTTCTGCTACACGAAATACACGCCGACATATGTGGTATTCACACCGGGCCCAAGGCTGTCATTGTAAAGATCACAAATACAACTTATTATTGTCTAGGCATGCATGAAGTCGCGGTCGAAGAACTCAGGAAATGCCAACGTTGTCAAAAATATGCACCATAGACACTACGCCCAAAGAAAATGTGATACATTTCCAAAAATGGACATATGACATAGTGGGTCCTTTCCCAATAGCCTCAGCCAAGCTCAAGTTCTTAAAGTAGCCATCAACTATTTTACTAAATGGGTCGAAGCAAAACCCTTGCCAAGATCACAACAGAAAACATATAAAAGTTCCTCTAGGAATACATAGTTTGCAGAATTGGGCTACCGTTGTACTTAATAAGCGATAATGGAACGCGGTTCACAAACAAGCGATTACAAGAATGGTGCGCGAAGCTTAAGTTCTAACAAATTTTCCATTATGTGGCGCATCCTCATGGAAACGGCCAGGTGGAAAGAGCAAAACGTAGTATCCTGGACGGGATAAAGAAATGCTTAGACTATGAGGGTACCTCATGGGTCGAAGACCTCCCACACATCCTATGGGCACACCAGACCATGACTAAGACAAATAACAATTAAACACCGTTTAGCCTCACATATAACTCCAAAGTTTTGATTCCATCAGAAATGGGTCTACCATCGGTGTGCCGCCTGTCATCACATAATGATAATGATCGACTGCTTTGTGAAAGCCTGGAACTTCTCGAAGAACGACGTAAAGATGCTGCGATCAACGAGGCTAAATACTTCTGGAGAAGTATTACAATAAACATGTCTTGGAGAAGACCTTCAAGGAAGAGAATTCGTCATGCGCGATAACGAGGCAAGCAAGGCATAACCCATGGGCAAGTTAAGCCCCAACTAGAAGGCCCATACATGGTAATTGCAAGTTTGGGCAAAGGAGCTTATACATTGGCGCATCTGGACGGAGCACCCATGTCGCGCACATGGAACGTGACATGGCTAAAGAAATGTTACATGTGATAACTACGTCCCTAACGGTAGGAACTCTTTCTTGTTCAACATTTTTATCATGTGATTCGAATATTTTTTCACTTTATATTTTAACTCTTAAGTAATGATATGGCTATTTTTCTTTTCCTTTTCGAAACACATTTGTCACACACATATCTTACTTGTAGCTGAATAAACAATGCAAAACGCAACTCACCATCGTTTCGGTACTGCAGAGTAAAGCGATAGACGTAACAAATACTAAACCTCACGTAGTTTATATTAACATAGTACGTGCCATGACACCAGGCCCTCAAAGATCGCCAAACATAACAGGCACCTCTGCAGGGGTGTGAAGTTAATCATCTCCTCGTGCCATGACACTAGGACCAACTACCGGATCTTCATCCATGACCACCGGCGACTCCTTCGGTTGAACTACCATGTCATCAGGATAAGTACCCAGAACCTAATTCACTATAGCAAGATGATACTCCGTGGGATCATCATGGCACCAGCGGCCGCAATCGGTGGCCCCCGACGACAACAACGATGATAAACCAACTCATGACGATGAGAAGAATGAGTCGTTGGCATTTCAAGAGGAAGTGATCGGAGCAGATGCTCCACAGACAAAAAAGTTTTCCCACCAAAGTTTCGGGACGAAGACCTAGGCCCCGCACTAGGGTTTGAAGATGAAGCCTCTCCAACCTCCAGATTGATCAGCTCCAAGAGAGTTCCGACGACACTAGATACTCCACCAAGGAACTGTGATGGAATCATTAGCACCATAACCCCATTGACGTCCATTGCTTCTACCAAAATGGGTGCCTTGTCAGCAATCCCGAAGCCTCCGTCTGGCTCGACGATCATTGGGGTCGGCGGAGGTTCTACGATAGCTATGTTTTCGTTCAAATCCATCGGAGCTGGTGGATCAATGGTATCCTCAACGACGATGATAGCCTCGTCTTCATGCATATCTTGCATGACGACGTCCAAAGGTTTACCATGGCTAAGGCTAATCATAGCGTCTGCAACATCATAAGCTTTCAGGAAGTTCTATACGGATCCAAAAGGAGTTCCTTGACAAGGTTTTCCTTTTTTTGGGAAAAAGTTAAGAATGAGAATTAAGGATCCCACGTGACTGAATATATAAGAAAAAGATGATCTGAAAGTAAACGTGATGTGATAGTCATTAGTTTACTGACAAATCGTCACATCGCCAATAACAACAGGTGGCGTATGTCAAAGGATCGTTACAAAACATTATATAAAATGGTATAAAAATAATCATCACAACTAGTACTTTTACGATAACATTCAGTTTAAATAGCGCAACGCGCATTGTTTACAAAACAACCAACTAAACAAACAAAGGTACGCCTATGTAGACGGGGAATCTAGCAAGGCTTCATCAACACACAGTGCAAGTAAGCCCTTGGGCATATATGTTCCCTCTTCGCTGACCTTGCTGGCAAGCTCCTCCATAACGGGGAACGAATCTTTGCTTAGCAAATCATGCGCTGCAGATTGCAACGCCTTAACCACATCCTCATGATGCTTCTTATCTACCCTATTCACTTGGCCGCATCGACGATACCCTTCAGCCAGACCATTGTAGTAACCCGTATCCCAGGCGGCGGCGAAGAAGTTTTCAATTAATTGGAAATACTCTGTTGTATTTTAAATAAATTCAATCTAATCAAACGGTAGGTGCATTTGCCAATGTGGGGATAGTCCATTTGGTAGAGACATATCATCTTATAGGGGATGTCCCAAGTTTACACCTGGGCAAAAGGGTAATTTAGAATTTTGGTATAAAGTAGAGTATTTGTAATATTTGTCGTTAAAAAAATAGGTGCATGTAGGAACAAGGGGGCATGTTTAACCAACCCATGTAGCAGTGACGGATCTAGGATTTTTCGTCAGGGAGTGCAAAAATTGACTAGGTTAGCTAATGTTAGGTCATAACGGGTCAATAGGTCGGGCCATAACGGGTCAACAAGTCGGGTTACCGACTAGGGCAGCCTAAAAAGTTGCATAACTAGAAGCTAATCTTTAATGTAAAACTTATAAAGATAATTCTCTTTTAATGGAGAACAAGCAAGAAGCTAGTCTATATATTTGGATGTCAATCTAAGCACTCCTCACATCGAAAATCAAAGTATATATTCACAAAATCAGAATTCAGTGTGTTGTAACACCGAAATAGGTTTTCTTTTACAAACGAGCTAATAAATAAGAAAAATAGGTTTTCTTTTAAACGAGCTAATAAATAAGAAAAATAGGTTTTCTTTTACAAACGAACTCATAAATAAGAATTTAGTGAGTTGTAAATAAAAACCTAATCTTTGAGGCTGAGATGGAGATGTTGGATCACAAATTCAGAAAATAGTTCTATTTTACAAACTAACTCCTAATAAACATTTATTAAAGTACACTAAGTTGTAACACCTACATTGGATTATCTAAATTAGGACAACAGAACATTGCAAAATCAAGGGTAAAAGTAGGGTTGAAATAATGTACCTTATACAAATCTTGATATTTTCTCAAATAGTTACCCTTATTTCAAACCCTGACAAAAGAACAAAACAGGGATGATTTTCAGTTTTCAGAGTATACACGATACTTGGGATTTCAAAACTAAAGAACAAAAAATCGGGAGAAAAGGGGCCTTACAAAACTCGAATTCGAGACCTTAGGTTTAAGAAAAGCAAGCTGAAACAGTTTGCTAATTGAAGAAACACTGACCTTAACAACTCCGAAAACTTCAACGATCAATGACTCGAACGTGTGGCTGCAAAACAGAAACACCGTTAGGACTCGTTACAGGAATGGGGTTATTCCTGTAACCACCCTCCGGCGTGAGAATAAGTATTCGTTTTTGGGAGAAGTATATGAAGGGAAAAGTGTATGGGAATTAGATGATCATACCTTACGTATTTGCCTCTATTTATAGGTTCTCAATTAGGGTTTCCCTTATTTTAGGATGTGCTCCGATAAAGTGGAGATTTACACGATCTTCCCGAAAAGTGGGAGATTTAGTTATGCACCTTCCTTATAGATATGGAAGGTTCTAGAATAATTCTTGGTATTTATGTTAATATAAAAGGTTGTAACCGGGTCGGGCGATCGACACGGGTCACACCTCGTCATGTCCCCCCAGTCCGAGCTCATGGAGGGAGTCCATTAGGTCGGACTAAGAGAAAAAGAAAAAAGGGTAAACTCGTAATGATTTGTGTGACGACCTTTGGAAATGACGGCGAAAATATTGGATGTGACAGTTGGGTCATCTTGTCAATGACAGCTGTCTCTTCCCGTGGTTGACACGTGCGTCGATTCGTACACATTTTTGAATTTGAAAAGTTTTCGTATCTTATAAAGGACGATGCCTTAAACGGAGGTTCAAGAAATCTCCCCCAAATTACTCCGTCATCATCCTCTCTATTCAATGGCTTTGAAAACGACCGAATCCTCTTCCGCCACCGCCTCCACGGACGTACTACTTTGCAAATGGGGCGTGATGTCTTTCAACAATTTGGTCCATGATTATGGCATTAGGGCTGAATGGAATCCTGTGTTGCCGTCAAAAACCGACACCGCCTTTCCCCTGAAAGCAGGTAAAATCACTTTGTTTAGTGATTTTTTCAAGTTTTGCAACTTCCGATTACCCATCACCAAGTTTTTGAAATTGGTGCTTGACTTCTATCGCATCCACATTTCTCAAATACATCCTCTTGGCCTTGTGAAACTTCGACAATTCGAGTATGCCTGCGTAGCTCTTGGTCACATCCCAGAACTGGTTGTCTTTAGGGCTTTCTTCGTACTTGTGTGGAAATCCCCTTTCTTTACCTTTGATCGGCGGGATACAGAGGTATCATGTCTGAGGGAGATCCCTACGAGTTCTAGAGACAAGGATTGGAAGAAAAAATTCTTCTACCTGGATGCCAGTGCGATTCCTGGGGAGATGCATTGGCAAGATAAAGGATCGAAGGATAAAGTGAAGGATGAGGCTCCCCCTGCAGATTTGTACGCGTCGAACGCGTTATATGTGAAATTGTGTGGCCGTCCCTTTGAGTGCACTATCATTCCAGAAGGGGCCTTAGTGATGGCCGGTATGAGCCTGTTATGGCCGGATATAAAGCGTTATCCCTCGTTCCAACGGGAAGATGGAGGTATGCTTACATCACCACACCTGGTTAACATATTTTTAACTCCGGTATTTATTTAATCACGTATTTTGCGCAGGGGAGTGGGGGATGTTTGACTTTATTGATCCACCACGTCATCTTGCGTTGAAACCCAACGACCGGAGGCTTGATGAAGGGGAACCAGATGTGTTGAAAGTTCATCTGGAGCAATTTCTTCTACCGATTATGCCAGCGGATCCCTTGGAGTATATTGCTCCCTTGTCGGGTATGGCGGCCGCTGTTTCAGCATCATCAGAGAAGAAACCTATCCGGCTAAAGCTGTCTGGGAAAAAACATACAACACCTTCTGTCAGCGTGCCCGTGATGGAAGAGACGCCCAACCCGAGTCGTGAAGTTTCCTTAGCCTCCGACCTGACCAGTCCTGGCCGTACTTCAAAAAAGAGGAAAATTTTTGTGGCACCTACGCTGAGCGCGTTTCAGGCGGTGCAAGCCGCGTGTGCAATTTCACCAGGTATTTCATTTTAAGTAACCATATGACATATTAGTGTCCCTGCTGATAGCGTCCATCTGGGCTTGTGGTGTAGGTACCTTTGTGGGAATGTCATCCGGGGTTGTGTCATCCGGGGTTGTGACATCCACTGTTGTTTCGACTGTGGCGGCGTCATGTACCGGTAATGTCAGCATGCCTATGGGTCCACAAGTTTCAGCGTCATTTGCTCCCGCTGTGAGCTGCGTCATGCCCATTCCTAGTTCTACGGTATCCATAGCCGTAACTTCCGAGCCGCTGTCATCGCTTCGATCAGGTGGTTTTGACACAGTCCTTTCTGAATCGCCCAAGGACATGTTTGCTGGTTTTGACACAAATGCTGCTGCCGCGTCGACCGCGCATGAGGCAACTAGCGTGGGTGGAGGTGACAATCGTGCGTCGAGCAGCGGTATTGCTGACGATGGTGCTCGTTTGATTGACGATTTGTTTATACCGACCGTTTGTTGGGATCCTCATGCCCAGGATAAGCGTTACCAGCCTCAATGGAAAATAGCTGAATCTTCCCGACTTATCTTTCCTCCAGTTGTCCAACATTGGGTTGAAAAGGCGTATCCCCCCGCCGAAGCGGCGTATGTTGAGGGATTAAACAATGAAGATTTGATGAATTCGTCTATATCGGACTCTGTGACCCTACCTCGCCGGTTGGTGGAGATACGTCGCCGGTGGGTGCGTGATAACGCCCAACTTCACGAGGCCCGAGCCATTATCCAAGAGCTGAGGGATGACAAGCATCGCCTCGAAAGTCAACTGCAGACCGCTGGATTGAAAGAGGCCCGATTTTTGTCAGAGAAAAACAAGGCCGAGGAAGATTTGCGAAGGGTAACTGAGCATCTTGCCGAGGAGAGGATCTCATGGGCCCGCGATATGGCGGAAAAAGATCGGGTCTTGGCTATGGCGAAAAATGTGCAAGAGGAGTTGGAACGTAAGGCTGTGGCGGAAGCTCAGAAGGTGAGACACGAGTTATCAGCCCAATTGGAAAAATTTCGTGTTGACACTGATTTTGTGTCCCAGGTGCAGGAGCGGTATCAAGATTTGACAGCTGAAGTTGAAGCTTGCCATACCAAGATCCGACTGATGCAAGGAGAGCTAGAGGAGCGCGAAGCAAAATTCAAAGAGATGCAGGATCATTGTGACTCCCTTGTTACTCAAAACAACAAGCTTGCCGCTTCGTCTTCTTCCAAATTAAAAGAGGTGGAGAATGCGCTGGTGCAGTCTCATGCAGAGGTTGATGATTTGACCAGTCAACTGGCGGCGTTGCGGGGAGACAGGAATTGGTTGATAACTAACGGGCTAGTGGGGGCGTTCGAATACCTGCGTGAGTCATCTCATTTTACCGGCCTGATTGACCGCCTGTCCGCCGCGGCCTACCAATCTGGGCATCATGATGGGGTACTTAAAGGCTACATGGATTGTCAACAGGTGGAGAGAGTGTCGCCGGATTTCCAGGTTACCAAAAGTAAATTGCAGGCCGATATGGCGAGTGCTCTGGAGGCGGCGTATACCGAACCTTTACCGTGTTATGGCGATCTGATGGATAAGGTGAATGAGGATGGCATAGAGTCCCTTCGTCTGATGCTGGACCCTGCGGATGAATCTGAAGAAGACTGACTGTTCCTTTACTCATGTTGTTGCTTATTCTGTACTCTTGTTAACACTGTTTGAATTGGGTTTAGTGCCCATTTTCTGTTTTGATTTGACAGCTACGTTAATGCAAATGTCATGATTACTGACACCGCCGGCTTGTAAAGTATGACTTTGTAGCTTGTGATGATTACTTCTAATTAATATATCTGATGTCATCACTGTCAAAACTTTTTTAACTGCTACTATAAATTTACCCTTCGTTTCCATTTTTGGTTATGTTTTTGCAATGGAAAGAAAACGGTACAGGCAAAGACTTTCCGAAATTTTTCGAGTGCTTGACGCTGCCGATGGCCTGTTGATGCTACAGCAACCGGTGACGAGATCAATGCTTAGGGCCCGGAGACCTATCCCAAATGCTGCTCCGGTTCGTGCAAACCGAGCCTGTCAAAGTCTTGTTGTTCTGGATCCTCCATTGGAGGATCTCGGGGTACAACTATCAGCTGACATACTTACTGGCTTGATTCCGGTGGATCCTGAGCGACGATACCGTCTGACTTACCAACGTCAGTCCGGTAGTCGGAGGAGGCAGCAGGTGGATGGCACTGGTTTGGAACCCCAAATGGTTGGTTGTTCATCTGCCAACCCGGTGGTGGTGGTAGACGACGATGATGGTGATGATGTGGGGGTGCCTACCCCTGCAGTGGTGATGGCACCCCATCTTTCTTAATGGGTGTTTGTGAACATGTTCTTTATTTTGGTTCCCTTATGTTTGGTTTTTGTAAAAACAGGGACAAGTACTTGGTTTGTGATTTTTTGAGATAGGTTATGTATATGTAACAATGCCTATCTATTTTTGGGGCGGTTTATGCATCTATTACCAAGATACCCGCCATAAGCGCTTGTAGTGGTTACCCTATGACTTATAATGGAAAATGTTTCGTGTTTAAGGGTTTTGCTTGTGTTTTTACCGGTTAATGCATTCATTGTGCGATGGTAACTTTTGTAGTAGATGAACTTGTAATCTTATTGAACTTGCATTAAGCAAAAAGGAAAAAAGTAGAAAATCCCTTAAAGGGTTACAAATGCAAACTGGAAAAGGTGATTAACTCTTGCTGTTAGGAGCAAGGCATTACAAATAGCATTTCTTCAGCTGTGCGATGTTCCAACTGCGCGGGACTGGCGTGCCATCTAGTCGGGACAGGCGATAAGCCCCTTTGCCCAAGTCTTCCTGGATGACATAGGGACCTTCCCAGTTGGGGCCTAGTTTTCCCGCTGGTTCCGCTCGGCTTGCTTCGTTGTCGCGCATGACGTAATCGCCCACCTTGAAACTTAGTTTAGACACCCGCTTATTGTAATACTTTTCCAGAGCTTTTTTGTAGCGTGCCTCGCTGATGGCGGCCGCCTCGCGCCTTTCTTCCAACAAATCTAGGCCTGCTCGCAGTGACTGGTCATTGTCGTCGTTTTCCCTGAGGCGGCGTAACGATGGCAACCCTGCTTCAGCAGGTATCATAGCCTCCATTCCATAAGTAAGGCTGAATGGGGTTTCATTGTTGCTAGTCTTGGGCATTGTTCTATGTGCCCAGAGGACATGTGGCAACTCTTCCACCCACGAGCTTCCTTCATGACCCAGCCGCTTTTTTATACCTTCCAGCAAACTCCTGTTCGTCCGCTCTACTTGCCCGTTACCTTGTGGGTGTGCTACCGACGTGAATATCTGCTGAATGTGGAGGTCAGCGCACCATTCTTGGAAAATTCTATCCGTGAACTGCGTCCCATTGTCACTCACCAGGTAGAGTGGTAAGCCAAACCTGCATACAATGTGCTCCCAGAGAAACTTTTTGGCGTTTTCTGCCGTTATCTTAGCCAGAGGTTTTGCTTCCACCCATTTGGTAAAGTAGTCAACCGCCACAATTAAATATTTCAACTTCCCAGGGGCTGGCGGGAAAGGTCCTACGATATCTACAGCCCATTTCTGGAATGGCCATGCTGATGTCACCGGTATAAGACTATTTTTGGGCCGAATTGTCTGAGGGGCGAACTTCTGACAGCTGAGGCATCTTCGCAGTTCTCTGACAGCGTCTTCGTGCATCCCGGGCCAGTAATACCCCGCGCTATGAATTTTGGCTACCACTGCTCGAGGACCTGCGTGTATACCGCATATGCCTTCGTGTATTTCGCTGACCAGGTATTTCGCTTCTACCGGGGAGACGCATCGCAGCAGCGGACCCAGGTAAGACTTTCTATATAAGATGCCATCATTGACCTCGTATTGCAACGCTTTTGTTTGTACCTTTCGTGCTTCGCCTTTGGCGGAGGGTAACTCGCCGGTTTTCAGAAAAAGTAGGATCGGGGTATACCAACAGGGCTCTTCGACTGTGACGGCGAAAACGCTCCGTGGTTCGATGGAGGGGGTCTGTAATGTTTCAACTTTTACCTCCCTCTCCATGCCGGAAGTGGCTAGTTTGCTTAAGGCGTCTGCTATCTGATTCTTTTCTCTGTGCACGTGGTTAAGTGTGACTTTGTCGAAGGCATTCATGAGCTCTTTGGTTTTTGCCAGGTATTTCGCCATTGCCTCGTCTTTTGCTTCATATGTTTCGTTGACTTGATTGTTGACCAGCAGTGAGTCGACGTATGCGTCGACCCTGGCTGCCCCCATGGATTTTGCCATTCGTAGACCAGCCAGTAACGCCTCGTATTCCGCCTCGTTATTAGAACACTCGAAATCAAAACGTAAGGCGTACATTAGCCTGATTTGGTCCGGACTTATCAGTATCAGGCCTGCCCCAGACCCTTTTCCACTAGACGATCCATCTGTGTACAACTTCCAAGTCTGCCTCGCTGTGCTCGTTTCCGGTGTGTCTTGGACAACCGGGTCCGTGACTACCTCTCCTTCTGGTATTTCGGCTAAGAAATCGGCGATAACTTGTCCCTTGACTGCTGTGCGTTTGTGATATTCGATATCCAGGGCTCCCAGCTCGATAGCCCATTTGGCCAACCGACCCGAGACCTCCGGTTTGTGCAGGATCTGCTGTAGCGGGTAGTTAGTTAAGATCTGTACGCGGTGTGCCTGGAAGTATCTTCTTAATCGCCTGGTGGCGTGTACTAATGCTAATACCAGCTTTTCCAGAGTAGGGTAGCGCGTTTCAGGCCCCGCCAATACCCGGCTTATGTAGTAAATGGGCGTTTGTTTCCTTTCTCGTTCAACCATGAGCACTGCGCTTACCGCTGTGTGGGCCGCCGCCAGATACATTTTTAGCACTTCACCGTGTCTGGGCGCGGTCAACGTAGGTAGCTTTTCTATGAACCGCTTCATTTCCTGCAAAGCTCGTTCCGCTTCTTCTGTCCATTTGAAATTCTTTTTGTCGAGACAATCTTTCAGCGTTTTTATAAACGGCAGTGATTTTTCGGCATGCCTTGCAAGGAACCTGTTGATTGCTACCAGTCGTCCATTTAGGGCTTGAGCTTCCTTCAGCGTTCGGGGGGAAGGCATCCGCGATATGGCGGTTATTTTTTCTGGGTTGGCTTTAAAGCCGTCGCGGGTAACTACTACCCCCAGAAATTTTCCCTCTTCCACCCCAAAAGAGCACTTTTTTGGGTTTAACTTTATGTTATACTTTCTGAGCCGCTGGAAAGTTTCTTCTATGTCTGCCACATTTGTTTCTCTTCGCTGCTTTTTATTACCAGGTCGTCTACGTAGACTTCCAAGTTTCGCCCGATCTGTGTTTCGAAAACCTTATCCATGAGGCGCTGGTAGGTGGCTCCTGCATTCCGTAGCCCAAAAGGCATTTTGGTGTAACAAAAGATGCCAACGTCGGTGTGGAAGGCTGTTTTTTCTTCGTCTTCCTTGGCCATCTTGATCTGGTGGTATCCCTTATATGCGTCTAGAAAACACTTGTATCGGTACGGTACCAGGGAGTCCACTTTTAAATCAATTTCTGGCAACGGGTATGCGTCTTTCGGGCACGCCTTGTTCAGATCCTTGAAGTCGATGCACATCCGCCATGTGCCGTCTGGCTTTTTAACCATGACCGGGTTAGACACCCATGTATGGTACTGTGTTTCTCTGAGGATTCCAGCTTCCACTAACTTGCGTACCTCCTTAACGACCGCTGCCCGGCGATCCGGGGCCATGCTGCGTTTACCCTGGGCGACTGGCCTGATGCCTAGGAGCGTGGCGAGTTTATGTTCCGCTTTATCACGAGGGACTCCCGTCATGTCGGCGTGCTCGAACGCGAAAATGTCTGCGTTTCTTTTTAACAACTGTTTCAGGTCGTTTTTTATTTCTGGGGACAGGGTGTCGCCGATAGTGACCATTTGGTCTGGGTGGCGTGTGCTTAAGACCCACCTTTCTGGCCCTGTAACCCCCGCGGGGCCTTGGCGACATCGTTTGGTGTCCAATACTTCTCCAACTCTGTCTCGAAACACCGTGGCAATACCTTGCGGCGTCGGGAACTTCATAAAACCTCTTGCCGTGGAGACTATGGCATCTAGCTTCCCCAAAGTGAACCTTCCGATGATCACATTGTGATATGATTCGGCGCGGACCACGAGGAAAGTTAGTAGTATTGTTCTTTCCTTGGGTGCTTGCCCGAAGGTCACCGGGAAGGTGATTTGACCAATGGGATCCACCTTTTCCCCTGTGAAACCCTTAATAGGAGCATGTACTGATTCGAGCAGCTTTTTATCCTCCGGTTGCATTCTATCGAAACAGTGCTCGTATATGATATCCTCTGAGCTTCCGGTGTCAACCAAGATTCGCCTCATTCGGTAATCTCCTACTGCCGCGGAAATGATCAGGGCGTCCGTGGTAAGATGCAAATCTTCCATTCGTGGTTCGATGGTCATTGTTGCCAACATCCAAGGCTCGAGGGTGGAGAAACTCCGTTTAGCCCCTCTTCCTATACCAGCATGAACCATGTTTAACTCGCGCGGCCTTTTTCCTGCCGCCTTGTCATTTTCCTCCTTGACCACCGGCGGACCCTGCTTGATATCCCGCACCAGATGTGCCAACTTTCCTGACTTTACGAAGTACTCGATCTGTTTCTTAAGCTGGAAACAATCGTTGGTGTCGTGTCCGCTTCCCTTGTGGTATTCGCAGTATTTGCTCGTATCCTTGTTCGGGTTGTCTTTCAGCGGCTTTGGTGGGTTGAGCCTGAGGTTTTCCGAGGCAAGAATTTCTGCCGGGGTCTTGCTTAGATTGGGATATTCAGAACGAGGTTTTGACGCTTCATTTCTTGAGTATGAGCTCCGATGTTTATCGTAACGCGAGTCTCTGTCGTTCCGCTGATATCGGTCTCCCCTGTGTTTACTTTTAGACCCCCGATTGTCTTTTTCTTCCTGGTTCTTCAGGGCTTCTTTCTTTCTGTTAGCCGCGTGGCTGGCCGCTACCGCTTTTTCCTGTATAACGTATACTTTGGCAATCCGCAGTATCTCGTCTATGGTCGGGGGTACCCCGTCCCTTCCATGCAACGTTCTTAGTAATTCGTCATCATTAACTCCTTGGAGGAAAGCTCCGCATGCCAAATCGTTAGTGACGCCTGGTATCGCCAGGCTTTCTTTATTGAACCTGATGATAAAATTCTCTACCGTTTCGTTGTCTCGACGACGGATATGGAGTAGTTCATTCCTATCTTTTGTATGTCGGCGCTGTTGACTGAACTGTAGGATGAACTTTGATTCCAGATCTTCAAAACTGTCTATTTCGCCCGTGGGTAAGCTGTCCCACCATACTCGCGCTGCTCCTACTAAGGTTTGTACGAACATTTTGCACCAAAGGGGCATGGGCCAACAAGCCACCTCACCCGCGCTCTTAAATAAATTAAGGTGATCATCCGGGTCGGTGAGGCCGTCGTACTTTCCGACTGTTTGGGGCATCTTTGGTTTTTCTTTAATAGGGGCTTCGGCGATACGGCGTGTAAATTTGGATCGGAATGTTGCATCTACTGGCTTGTACGGCTTGGTTAACTCGTCATCTTCTACGTTCACTGTCTGTGCCGGTGGGTTGTTTGCACCCAGGGTGGGACCTGTTCCTGGACCGGAGTTTTCTAAAGGAGTAAACCGGGGTCGGACCGCGTTTTCCCTGTCGTGTACGGGTTCAGTTGATGCTTGGGTATACATTGGTTGTGGACTCGGAAAGTTCCACCACGGCGGCATGTAAGCCGCGTATGGCGACTGTGACATCCCTTGTGTCGTTCCCTGAGGGGGATAGGCTGTTCCCCCGTATGAGGGTAAGTACCCAAAAGGGGGCGCGTAGCAATATCCCGGGAAATACATTTGATTGCCTGGCGTGACAGGGGCATTCATTACTCCAGTTGGCATGATGACCGGCTGATGAGGCGGGGTGGACAATGCCGCCGTGAGTGCGGCTGAATACAACGGTGGCATTGGACTGGAGCCCAACGGTTGGTAGTATTGAGGAGTGTTGGTTCCAGATGCTAAGATGCTGGGACTCGCCGAGGTGATGACTGGGGTGGAGTGAAGGCGTGAAGTCTGCGAGAAAATAGCAGCCCCTGGGACAGAGGTGCCATTGCCTGTTCCCTCCACCCTTCCGGGTGGTGTTTGTGTGGGCATGTAAAGGAAAGGGTTTGTAACCACGGCCTGGGTAGAGACGGTGGTAACGTTATCAAACCCTGGTGGTGGCCCTTCCGCCTCGAACTCTAGATCTAACGATCTGGTAACGGCCGGTGATGATACTGGGGCGGTTACGCTTCCCGCCCCTAGCGTCAGGTTATTATTCGTCACCCTTTGACCAGCCATGTTCTGATCACTTGCCATGAAGCTCTTTGTTGTTCTTGCTTGGTCCCACGGATGGCGCCAATGAAGAAACACTGACCTTAACAACTCCGAAAACTTCAACGATCAATGACTCGAACGTGTGGCTGCAAAACAGAAACACCGTTAGGACTCGTTACAGGAATGGGGTTATTCCTGTAACCACCCTCCGGCGTGAGAATAAGTATTCGTTTTTGGGAGAAGTATATGAAGGGAAAAGTGTATGGGAATTAGATGATCATACCTTACGTATTTGCCTCTATTTATAGGTTCTCAATTAGGGTTTCCCTTATTTTAGGATGTGCTCCGATAAAGTGGAGATTTACACGATCTTCCCGAAAAGTGGGAGATTTAGTTATGCACCTTCCTTATAGATATGGAAGGTTCTAGAATAATTCTTGGTATTTATGTTAATATAAAAGGTTGTAACCGGGTCGGGCGATCGACACGGGTCACACCTCGTCACTAATCAATACATTTGGCTATGAGGTTCCTTTATAAAATATTAAAGGATTCTTAAAGAATTTTATATATAAATTAACACTGTAAATTACTAACCGAACGGGTTCCTAGAAACCCCCTAATTAACTCTAAATCCGCCCCTACCATGTAGAGTTGTTAGAGTTGTTGGGTGTTGTTCCTAGCCCAGTTTAGGGTTGCACATCTAGATTTAATAGACAAAACCAAAAGTTGTTATGATGCAAAATCTTATTAGAAACACCTAAGTTTCACATTTTCCATTCCAATCACTCCATTTCACTTTTTTTTCAAAAGCAGCTCATCAGTTTTTTCATTTTTAATTCTTTTTTTTTTAAATTTTCAACAAGCAGCTCAAGTACCGGGCTATCCTCAAGTACCGTTTAATAATACCCCTTTTCCTGGTTGATGACCCGTGTGCTGTATGTCGGAAGTGTTGCTTGGATTCTTTTGGAGAGCATGTAGTACATTGCAAAGAATTACCGGGCTTTAAATATCGACATGATTTAGTTCGAGATGTGCTGTATGATGTCCTTAAGGGAGCAGAGATCTCGGCAAAAAAGGAAGCTCCGGTGAACTTCTTGACTGATCCATTAGAAGGGAGATCTACGCTACGGCCCGCTGACATTCTTGTTTTTGGATGGGAAAGAGGGAAACACGCGTGTGTCGATTTGACAGATGTGTCCCCCCTCGTTGGGCTAAGGGACCACGGGTTTGTGGCGGGACAGGCGATAACCAAGGCAGAGGCTGGCAAAGTAGCTAAACACGAAAAAGCTTGCATCGAGAATCAGCACGTGTTCGTCCCGTTCGCTTTCGATACATTTGGGGCTCTCGCCCCTGACGCGGTGCGGTTCCTAAAGCGGGTTCAACAGGTGGTAAGCAGTATGTTACGTGAAGAATAATAGTTTAGGGGTATTTTACTAATTATTAGTAGTTTAGGGAGTCTAATGTAATTGTTTGGGTTATTTACTTATTTATGTACGTAATATGAAGGAAGGAAATCAGATTTGAAGTTTGAAATTCTCCTATCTTCTCCAAATATTCTCCTAGTTCTTCTCTTTTAGGGTTTAACCCTATCAAGGGTATCAGAGCCGTTCCGATCTCCGGTCGGAATTACTTTCGATTACCATGACTAACAATCGCAATCAAGAAATTGACAGCACTCTCAAGGAACATGGCAAGGCAATCTCAAATCTCCAAGAAACCCTAGCCGCCATGTTGAAACAACAAGAACAGTCGATGAAACAACAAGAAGAGATCTTACGAGCACTCAAGGAGCATTCAAGCGGTGGCAGTTTTAGCGGCGGCGGAGGCGGCCTGTTTAGCGATGATTCGCGGACGGGTACTCGAAAGACAGAAGACATAATTGTTGTTGATGAAAATGTTAACAATGATAATTCCATTGTTGCACTACATGAGACAGTGAAAAAGCTCCAGCCCTTCAATGAAGACACCGTTCTTCATAAAGGAAGAAAACATAGAGACACACTTTGCATAATCCTTGCTAATGGCGCTTGTGAAGAACCCAAAACTAGACTATACAATGTTGTTAAGGCTGGCCTACTGGTTCCGAACAGTGATGAGGTTCCTGTTCGTCAAGGTCTTCATGTCAAATATGGTAGGAAGGTTGATACCCTTCTAGTGGATGATATAATTGACTTCGTTAACAACAATCTTTTTGGTACCAATTTAAAGGCAAATGCGAGTTCCGTAAATGATTGGCGCCCACCATGGCGCTTCGCAAGGACTTCTTCGATTGCAATCGGAAGGACCGAATGGCGTCCACCGTGGAATGAGTCGACCCGAAAGAACTCATGGATGCTGCATTTCTTTTTCTCTATTTTGTGATTCTTGAGGTCAAGAATCTTTTAAGGGGGAAATATTGTTACGTGAAGAATAATAGTTTAGGGGTATTTTACTAATTATTAGTAGTTTAGGGAGTCTAATGTAATTGTTTGGGTTATTTACTTATTTATGTACGTAATATGAAGGAAGGAAATCAGATTTGAAGTTTGAAATTCTCCTATCTTCTCCAAATATTCTCCTAGTTCTTCTCTTTTAGGGTTTAACCCTATCACAGTAACACCGCACATGTTAGGGGGCAGAATTTTGTGTTTAGCAGGGTAGGGTTTGCTATTCAGAAAGGGGTATCGGCGTAGCTTGTTGCTCGTCTACCTGCTATTAGTTTGTAATCGTATTGAGTTTGTTTATAATAATAAAAAGATATCACAAAAAAACAAGCAGCTCATCAGTTTTCTCATTTTTAATTTATTCCTTCAACAATCAGCTCATCAGTTTTTTTCAAATTTTATCCATAACCATCCCTAAACCACACTATAAAAGGCGCATCTTTAGAATTTGTAAGTTGTAACTATGCCTATACCTTTTTTTTGTTTACAAATGCAACCCTTAAAATAAATAAAAATCTAGATTTCAATTTTAAAAATATTACAAAACAAAAATCATTCATAAATAAAAATTACGTTTCACGGAAAAAAATGGGATGATCTTTTACTATTCTTCATGTCATCACATGGGCAAACGACATGTTTATCAAACTGTATTGGTCATTAGACGTATACAAAAGACCGAATTCAGTCGTATTAATTCTCCTTTGATTGTGGATTATTTTAACAACAAACTTTCATTCAAAACCGAAACCAGCATAGAGCTTCTAGTAAGTACAAAGAAACATGTTTGAATCTAAGATCTCTTTTCAAAAAGGCTTGAAGAAAGTATGTGCCGCTATCAAGTGACTTAAGCCCAAATTTACACATATATTTTTTTTTTTCGAAAAGGTACTTTCATTAACACTAAACGCAACCCTGAAAGACGGATGCCATAAGAAAAACACAAAACCGAGATTACATCAACAAGAAACCACACCAATTAGACCAAGAAATATCGTTGAACTTGGACCTACTTTTCAACCATAGATAACCCAAATACTTAGGGTCTGTTTGGTATGGGGTAATGGAATGGATGAGTGAATGGAATTGACGAGGTAATGGGATGGACAACGGAATGAAATGAATTATTCCATTCCATTGTGATGTTTGTTTACTCATACGTGAACAAAATGAATCATTACTTTGTACAATTTGTTAGACAAAAAAAAGATGAAGTAACAAAATACAATTGTATAAAAAAAGACAAATATATAATTGCCTAAATAATAATAATAATAATCAAAATAATAATAATAATAATAATAATAATAATAATAATAATAATAATATATTAATGGTAAAAAATTAATACTAAATTTTTTTATATATACTAATATTAGTATTAATATAATAATAATAATAATAATAATAATAATAATAATAATAATAATAATAATAATAATAATAATAATAATAATAATAATAATAATAATAATAATAATATATTTCTTTCCATTCCTTGAAGGAATGAAAAAAAAATCCCTTTACCAAGGAAATGGAAATTGTTATATTTGGAAGGAGTTACATTCCTTTGGAATGCTCCATTCCATTACGACATGATAACCAAACATGTTTCTTTTCATTCAATTCCACTTTCTATTCCTTTATACCAAGCGCTACCTTAATGTGACTAATAATCTCTTCAATCTTCACCGTCTTGAAAGCAAACCAAGCATTATTCCGTGCCTTCTATAGACTCCAACACTTTTATATAATTGATTTCAGTGCTGTATTTAGGATTTTGTTCTTACGGGTCCGGAAATTTTTGAAGGACAGACTCTCAATTGTTTATCATTAAGTCGCATTAATAAAAATAACAAAAATCAAATTAAATTGCAAATAATTAATAAAAAAAAATAAGTCAATCGGTATTAAAAATGAATAATAGAAATTCATTAAAGTTGCTCTTTACGGTGTTTATTTTTTTAAGCTAGACATTACAATTATAGAAACCTTTCTAAGAAATTTTTGTTTCAAGAAAACAAATGCAACTATCACTTAAATACTCATCACCATTCCGATTACCCAAAATCGGACTTCACGTACTTCATTGATGAAAGGCATCTCTCAACAGTTGCAATCGGACGGGTAAAATGAGAGCTAACTTCAATAATAATTGATAAACCAACATAAAAGTAATGTTTTTCTTTGTTTCAACCATCAATTGCAGAATACTATAATGTTCAAGTTGGCAAACCTTGTATCTTCTATCAAATTATCAATATAGATTTTAAGTTTCGTACGAAGTCTATCTTTATCCTTTTCACCAAAATCATAAGGATACATATCGACTAATCACAGTATCTTTGGTATATCAACACCATGAAAACTATCAGATGGACTCAAACTACATATACAAAGAGGTAATTCGTCTAGGTGTAAAGGTGTGAAGCTCCTCTTGTTGACTACCAATTCTACGTTCCTGTTTATTTGTTATTTTTTAAGGTGGATTTAAATGATTTATGGGCTTGTGTGGTAGGCTTAAGCCTTAATGAGTTATTTTTTAATTGAACGTGGGTTATGAATTAATGAGTTATTTTCTTTTAATAAAATATGGGCATAACAAGTTATTGTTTTTCAATTGAAATGTGGGTTAAGGTTCGTTGTCAAATTTTTTAAGGTTCGATGTCAAGTTTTCTAAGGGTTCGGTATAAAAGTTTCTACTAACGGTTTAATGTCGAGACTTTTAGAAATACAAAATCAAAATAGATGTATATATAACACTAGAAGGATTCGATATAGGTTCGACCAAACCTGTATGTCCCTGTGTACCTAAGACTACTCGGTGTGGAGGAGGGTAATCCTCAAAGGATGCCCCGCCACGTAGGCGTACACGTAAGCGGGTGTGAGGATGAGCCTAAAAGGGTGTGGAGGATGGACCTATATATATATGTGTGTGTGTATGTATAGGTGTGTGTGTAAAGAAGAAGAGAGAGCACCGGCTTGAACGCCTGGGAGCCGACGGTCATGACGACGGACCAAGGGAAATGGTGTGGAGGGGCGGTGCCGCTCCTCGACGGGGGCTTGGACGTCCCCCATACCGAGTGTGTAAGTCCCTGATTTTATTTACATTATTTTCAATCATGTAGCCAATTCCTAAAAGCCTTGAAGTGTGTGCCTTTGTGTGTGGTAGACCTATGAAACACGTGAATGTCACCCTCAAGAAGGAAGTAATAATTTGATTACATTATTTTCAGTAATGTGAAACACGTGAATGTCACCCTCAAGAAGGAAGTAATTCTATACGGTACGGGAGACGTCTTCGCCCCATCTTGGACCGTCGTCAGGCCTCCACGACGTTTCCACAAGGACGTTGACGTCGAGATTGTTGGCCTACAGACGTTCTTGCTGTCCCTCCTTCTTCTCACACACATATACATGCAAAACACACATGCATTCTCTTAAATTTGAGTATGGTTTTACTAATTAATATATTACATGATTACCAGTATCTTTGTTCTACGCTGCATTGCAGAACGCGTATGGTGAATATATGTGTGTATGCATGATGTGTATGTATGGTATGAGTACCGGTATGAAGCATGTGAATGCAACGAATCTTCATTAAAAATTTATAAGAGGCAAGTTTTGTGATTATAAATTGAAATAAAACTCTTTATTCATATATAACAATTTGACTAAATCACGGTAAGGGTATGAAACATGTGAATGCAACAAATCTTGATTAAATATTAAGAGGCAAGTTTTGTGATTATATATTTAAAAAAAAAAAAAAAAAACTATCTATACGTAATACAGTAACTTGTTACGTTATTTTCAATCATGTGTACAAAAGCCTGATGTGTATGGTAGGTGTATGAAATATGAGAATGCAAAATTATTAAGTGCCAAAAATTTGTGATTATAATTCAAAATAAAACTATATTTAAGTTTGTAATAAGTTAATTCCATTATTTTCACCCATTACTGTTACATTATTTTCAATCATGTATTTAGAATCGCATAACTATTTAAAGCTATAAACTACAGCGGTAACCTATTCACAGACATAAACAACTTTTGACTTAGGGGCTGTTTGTTTACACCTCTTAATGAGACTCTTAATGGTTCAGACCTCTTACTGTTTCAGCACTTAATGATTCAGACTGTTTGTTTCACGAGCAGATTTCTGAATGGTTCAGACATTTGCCTCTGAATGGTTAAGTATTATACAGAGTTTGAATGGTTAAGACCTCTAATCTGAATTGGTCAGACATACATTTGACTCTGAACGGTTAAGCATTATACAGGTTCTTAATGGTTCAGATCTCTTACTGGTTCATTACTTAATAGTTCAGAACTCTTACTAGTTCAACACTTAACCATTCAGAATTTGTCAAACACCCCTTAAACCATAACGGTTGGAAAACACATGGGCAAATCCCATTAATGAAATGGACTAAAAAACAACACACAAAGACCCAAAACAAACCAACTTTTTGGTTTGACCCAAGGTGGAAACCCATCAAGATTATCCAACAGAAGGAACATAAAGATTAATGCAATCAGTCATATACTGTCAAGATGAATCTCTACCCATAAACATTCATATCGCATTTAAGCCTACATTAAATGAAGTGTGTTGAATATATAAAGAATATACTTATTTATAAATTTTATAAAACAATTCCTACTTCATATATAAAAGTGACTATAAGCAACAAAAATTTGCGAAAAGGATTTTTCCACACACACGAATATGTTTTTCAAAGTAAAAAAAAATAGGAAATATGTCTTCCTCTTTTAAGGTCTAGAGATGAAAGTTTTAGGAAACACCAAACCATCATTTGTTCACATTTGCAAGTTAAGCTAAAACCGGCTATTTCTTCAGTTGTGTCCTTGGTTCAATCCGGGTTTATTGATGGAAGATCAATCCTCGACGGCCCAATCATTCTTAGTGTAGTCCTTTCTTGGGCCAATGTCACAAAATAACGGGTTCTTGTTTTCAAGGTGGACTTTCAAAAGGCTTATGATTCGGTGCATTGGAATTTCCTTTTGGATATTTTGAAGGGTATGGACTTCCCTAATTTTTGGTTATATTGGACTTCCCTAATCTGGGAGGTCTTCGGTTCACGTTAATGGGTCCCCACTTCCCGACCACAGAGTTTCAGCGTTGTAGGGGGCTCCGGCAAGGGAATCCAATATATCCGTTCCTTTTTGTCCTAATGTTTGAATCCTTGAATGTAGTTATGAAAAGGGTGGTGGAGTCAAGGTTATTTAGGGGCATTGTGTTGCCATTAGAAACATTAATCGTTTATTAAGATGTTTCTATCTTTGTTCGGGTTTCAAAGTTTATTTGGAGAAGAGTTGCTAGTATGGGGCCGGGGTGAGCGAGGAGGATGTGAACTTCATGGCAAATACTATCCATTGCAAACCGGGTAAATTTTCTTTTACATTCCTTGGTCTTCCAATCGGGGCTAATATGAAACAAATGAGATTTTGGAAACCCATCATAGATAAATTTAACTCGAAGCTTTCCAGGTGGAAAGCTATGCAATGGCGTAGCTTTGTAGGGGCGGGAGGGGGCGACCGACCCCCCGAACTTTTCGCTCGTTAGTGGAGAGTATGTAGTTTTCGTATAGAAATTTTTGGGTATGTACGTTTTTGACCCTCCGGTATTATAGAAATTTTTGGTATATACGTTTTTGACCCCCCGGTCGGAAATCTCAAGCTTCGCCACTGAAGCTATGAACCTCTCATTGGCGGGTCGAGTCACTTTGGCAAAAGGGGTTCTTGGGGAACATCCAAACTATTGCTTTTCTCTCTTTAAAGCGCCAAAAGGGGTGATAAACAAGTTAGTGAAAATTAGAAGGAATTTTGTTTGGGTCTATAAACGAACTTCTAGAAATATAAAGTGAGTCGTTTGGGATAAGATATTGGGGCCTAAACGTCATGGAGGGTTGGGGATGTGTGATATACCGAAGTTTAAACTTGGTGCTTCTTGCTAAAATGGTGGTGGAAATTTAAAGAGCGTGAATAGGAGCTTTGGGCGAGGGTCATCAAGGCTATTCATCATAATAAAAGAGTGACAATCTTTTCCTTTGAATAGGAGAATTGTTGGCGTATGGAAAGACATCCGGTCGGTTGAGGTTGAGTTATATAAGCTTAATCTACCCCTTCAAAAGAACTTAGTTGGGGTAGTCGGGTCGGGAGACACCTCTTATTTGGATAGACAGTTGGTTAAATATCAACCCTATTAAAGAAGTGTTTAAAGATCTCATTAAGATAGCTAGAAACAAGGAAACCAAAGTCAAAAGATATCATGGGTTTGGGGTGTCCGTTAAAGTGTTGTTGTGGCTAATCAGTTGGAGATGCTCAAACAAATTCTCACATCCATTGTTTTGAATAATAAAACGGACATTTGGGCTTGAAAACGGGCGGCCCAATTACTTTTTTTTTCTTAGAATATTTTCTTTTCATTAAAAACAGAGACGATTACAAACTAATGGCATGTAGACGGCACCGCTACCCCATTCTGAATAGCAAACCCTACCCTGCTAAACATAAAATTCTGCCCCTTAACATGCGCGGTGTTACTGCTTACCACCTGTTGAACCCGTTTGAGAAACCGCACCACGTCAGGTGCGAGAGCGCCAAAGGTATCGAAAGCGAACGGAACGAATACGTTTGGCCCAATTAATCATTTTTGTGGTAGAGGTTCGTTCCATTAATCATGACGCAACCAAAAGTGAAAGTGCTCCTTGGCCTTATTGGAATGATTGGGTACCACCCAAAATTAATATTTTTTATTGGTGAGTTTTTGTTTAAATTTTGTTTAAACTGAATGCCGTCGAAAGCAAATTTTGGTTTAAGAGGTCTGCAAGTTGGGGACCCGCTATGCTCTCGTTTCGGGTTAAGAGAAGAGTCGGTCGAACATATTCTTTGGGATTCTTGGGTGGGGAAGTCGTTTTGGTGGACAATTTTAGTTGAACTCAAGCTCCCATTTCGTTCTAGCGACTGATTCATTCAGATTCTTGGCTTGGCTAAAGACATGAGGGGTTCAATTGAGTGGAAAAAGATAATTGGTGCAGTTTTAATGGTGACGGCTTGGGAGATTTGGAAGGCCCGAAACGAGAAGACTTTCAACAATAATCTTATTCACTTCAACAGAACGGCGGACTTCATCAAAGAGAACGCGATTTTTTTGGCTTACATCTAGATCTATATATTGTAATATAGAGTGGACAAATGGGTTGATTTTAATTTTCGTAATGTAATTCTGTAACATTCGTGGTTTTATTTTCTTGCTAGCCTGGTTTTTATATTTATTTATATATATATATATATAGTGAAGAGTTCAAATGAGAAGAAATTTTTTGTAAGAAGAAAAAAGAACAAATTTCAACCAATAAGAATGCTTTATTTTACTTCATTTAATATAAGTATTTAATGTTACTATAAGGGTACATTGGTAAATCTACATAGGTCATTAATTTGTAGTCTTCCTCTTTAATAGCTAATACATTAAATTTTTTGTAACTTATCTTCAAAATATATATTTAAAAAAAATAAAATAAAATAATTTAAAGTGTAGGATAAATTAGAAGTTGTGTAGGATAAATTACGAGTTGTGTAAGATAAATTTCAACGTGTAGGATGGATTTCGAAATATGTAGGACAACTTTTTGATGTGTGTAGGCAAAAAAAAGTTAGTGTGGGGATAATCGTCTTTATGACTAATTAATTAGTCAAAAATAATAATAAATGAGATAAGTGAAAAACTGTTTAATGTTTTACAAAATTACCCTTTGTTCTTTTTTCTTCTCAATTAATTTTTCTTCTCAAATGAACCTTCCCCTATATATATATATATATATATATATATATATATATATATATATATAAAAGTTTCAACATTCATAAAACATATGTGCAATTGATTTGGTCTAATGACATCTTCCCAATTGTATGTACGTAGCTCGGTGTTTTAGATCTATAAAAAAGCCAAAAAAAATGATAATTTGAATCCGAGTCACGGTTGATGTGGGATTCTACCGCGTGTATGAACTCTGTGTTCTCTCAACTTTTTGAAAACTTCACTCACACATATATTCGAACAACTTTGTTTTCAATACTTAATATTGCATATCCTTTGTTCGTAACATCTTCAAAAATCTTAAGATAATTCATTAAATGACTAGATATTTGAAAAGCTAGTGACAACTTTTTTTTTTTTTTATTTAATTTGGTAAACATTCATCAAAAGTCAATTTTTTTAGAGATAATCATTTATGAGAATAGTGAAACTTATGGTGATCCTTATCAAAGTGTGACATCCCAATCAAGATGTAATTAAGGATAAGTATTTGTGATCTCTATCTCTTTTAAGGGTGATGATTTTCAAAGTTTTAGAGAGAAAGTGGTATCGAACAATATTTGGTTAAAAACCAAGGAGTAAACCTCAAATGAATTTGTTACATCATTGTACTTGTGAGATAATATCTATGTAGCTTAGCTCTATTTACCTTTTATATTGCAAAATTATTACACTTGTTAATTAATCCTCTTAAAATAAAATAAGCCAATTCATCCATTTAAATATTTTTCTTCCTACTTGTTTCTTATTTTATCTAAAGCCATCACAATTATACCAGGAGCCATATGAACATGAACACATATATCCATAAGCATTCTAATTGTTTGATAAAAAATTGTCTTAACATTAGTCTTAGACAATAAAACATAACACTTTATGATGTTATAATATACGTTTTCCTACCATTATGTTTTTCAATGGTCCCAACCATGCCATTCAAAGTTTGTTGAAGCAAGTTGGTGTACTGAAATTCTTAAACACACACATATTCAAGTAATAAGAAAACAACATTTATTTCTTTACTTTACAAACGCTGAAGCAGAATAAGTCAACAGAACAAACAGAAAGAAGAAATATGACCAAGGAAACGTGAACTTCAAGTATTTGCATCAAAGATAGATCAGACGATCCTTTTCATACAAGGAAGAAGATCGGATCAGAAAGAAAGATTGATAAGTCTAATGATTATCATCAGACCCGGATCAGATCAACAGATATAAATATCCTGATATCAGAAATTTGATATCTCGACCTGCCATACCTAATAAGGTTTTGCAGATCCCAAGTTGGCAAATGAAAACTTACGAATTCAATGAATATGCCAAAAAGTTGTTTTCCACAGGTGAATTACATTCACTTTAATGGAGAATAGAATCACCAAAGAGTAAATGAGTCGTGCCAAGCTTTAAACACATCTTATACACTCCACTACCATTTCTTGATTCACTCATGCAGAATTCTTTAAGTATTCATTTTGTATTAGCTAATAACACCACACACCTTGTAATCTTTTAAAAGTGATATAAACTTGAAAAATTTGTACTTTGGTTTCTTGAAAGTTTGATTTCTAATTCCGCACACTATTTTCTATCTATGTTGGAATCACTTTCCATTTAAAGTTAAATATTGTTTATCTGGGATCAAGAAAGAGTTCCAAGAAGAGTGTGGTTGTTCACTCCACCACCAAGTCTAAATGCATAGCAGCATCGGATGATGCAAAGGAGGCTGCTTGGATGAATAAGTTCATTGTTGATCTCGAAGTGGTACTTAGCTTAACTGATCGAGATATTATGCGACAATTCTAGTGCCATAGCTCAGGCAAATGAACCAAGGTCACACCATAGTACAAAGCACATACTTAGAAGTTTCCACTATATACGGGATATAATGGACCAATAAGACATCGTTATAAACATAGTTTACACGGATCGTAATCAAGTAGACCCCTTCACTAAACCTATATCTATTGCTAGACATGAGGGGCATGCAAAGAAGACAGGGCTTACATATGCTACAGAATGGATATGATATTAATTTGTATTTGGTGCTTTCTAAGAGTCACATTTTATATATTCATATTGATTTAATGGTTAAATTCATTATAAATAAATATTTCAGTGTTCGATACGTTTAAGTAATTGATGTGCTAAAAGTAGTTTAATAAAAACAGACTCAATTAACCTAATCTAGACACGAAGTAATACTCTAGACTCTCTAAACTTAACTAACTACTGACCGGCAAGTGAACCGATCGACTCTAGTAAAGATCAGTAAGTCCGGATATCGAACCCATAGGACTCAATTTAACTACGTACGCTAATAATTAACTTATCTAGACTGACACTGACACGAACATTAATTGTTTTTATATTTGAGGGGAGGGGGTGGTTTACTAAAAATCCTAAATTTGCAATTTAAAATTAAATTAATTAAATAACTAAGACGAACATGAACTCGATTGAAACTAGGGTTTAATTCAGTGATGATAAAGGACTACTTAGGTTAGACTCCTAATTGATATCGTATGGCTTTCTATCGAATGCTAATGTGTTATGGAACCAAGATCTTAAAATACTAAATCCTAAGAATAATCGAACAATACCCCTGACCCTTATCAGGAAGACACCTATGGAATTTTACAGATTTGTTATGATTACCGGTTCAATTAGATTACGTTACGGTTATCTAGATTATCTAGAAAAGTGCCCTAATTTGATTAACTACCTCACAGTTGGAAGTCAAAGGCAACTAAGTTACTTGATTTGGTTTAATAGACAAAGACTTGATAAGGGAACTAAAATTGGCTTCTTACGAGACCTAATTCTAGCAATTTACCAACTTAGACCTATTAATAACCTAGCACTTTACAGTGACCAGAATTAGTAGAATATCTAACTGAATTAAATCATGAAAACTGTTTCTATGGTTTATTGGCCAATTCATCATAATATTACCCGAACCCCAAAAGACCCGATAATCAACAAATAACCGTTATATGAAAGACATTCATCAGGATATATGTGAAACAGACAATCAATCATTAAAACATGTCAAGATACGCATATACACCAAATCTAAGTAACAAAGTTCTTAACTTTTCAAGATAAACCCATAAAAATCATTAACAAACGATAAAAATCCAAACTTTATTCAACTAGTCATCACAACCTAAGTAGCTTAACGAGTTTAGCCAAGAAACATGGTTAAAAACGAATCAACAATAGTCATAAACAGAGAATTCATCTTAGTAGGAAGAGAAAAGTAAGAAACAAAGAAACCGAGAAGACAAAACCTGTGAATCTTCAATCTCTAAGCTCCAAACTCCTACCAAGCGATTTCTTATGCTCAATTTCCTTTAAACTTTGCTAAACAAGAGCTCTAAGTTGCACAAAATCTTCCAAAGTCGTCTAAGGTTCGAATTATAATCATAAGATGACTTATATACTTGGTAACACCCTAAAACCCTTGCTAGTCACGTAATTCGCTGGGCTGCAGGCCTTTCATGGGCCGCGATACCCTGGCCATAAACTGTCGCGCCCTGTGGCGCCTCTAATTCACTCAAATAGTCAATATGGCTTTGATGACCCACGAAAACAAGGACCTATAGTATCACGACCCATGAAACTCTAATAAAGCTTGTTTTTAACACCATTTCAACTCTCGAGCTTCCGTTTGCTATCCGGCACTTGGTTTTATCAACTTTTAGCTCGTTTTCATCATTTATTAGCTGCTTTTATTCACCAAAGCCTCCGAAACATAAATAACTCAAAAGTATGTACAATCTAAATAAAAACGAAACTAAATCTAACTAAAAACGCATAAACTAAACAAGAATAATAGATGTATTCTACAATACATCAAATATCCCCACACTTATCATTTTTCGTCCGTGAAAAAGAATTGTGCAAACAGAATCAGAATCAGAATCAGATAAAATATTCGGGTTCAAAAGTCTAGATTACTTATTAAAATTAAAACTCATGTTAACCGCGATTGCAAGTATACTTATCCACTTAAACCCAAACCCGGTTCCAAGCCCTTATCATGAAATTTATGTTTAAGTTTAGTCAATCTACCTAGGGTCTCATTCTAAAAGCCGTAGTTCCACCTAATCCCGTTTCAAGCTCATGGAACAAAAGGAACAGTCACTGAACTCTTTCCTAACCGTTTTATACCAAAATCAAAAGAATTTAACATCAAAAATTTTCTTCTCTTTTTTTTTCTTTTCTTTTGAGCACTAGACTTTACATACCTAACCTAGAGGTTGTGTCAACCAGAGTCACCATCCCCGAAAGTGACAATGTAGGCGTCGGTAACTTTTGCGTTTTTTTTCTTTAACTTAACCTAGAGGCATAAATCAGAGTCACCATCCCTAATAAAGATTACATAGGCCTCGTTTTTCAATCAATCTAGCTCATTTTATTATATTTTTTTCTTTGATAAAAAATTCTAACAATTTTAGCTTGTTGGTGCATACGTCTGTCGACTTCGTCTTGTATCGAGTCTTACATTAGAATTGTTAGATCAGGGCACGTAGTTCGAGATAGTAGATTTAAAGGTGATTTCGCTTGAAGGAAGTAATTCCGCTTGAAATGACATTTGTCACTTTCAAGCGAAATCAACAAACTTTATTCTGCTTGAATTGAACAGTGTCATGTTCAAGCGGAATCACATCCCCTATATATATCAACTCAAGGGAAATCATTTGCAAGGTTGTATAATTCCGGTACCGAAGTGCTGCCGACGTGCCGTCTGATTGTAATCAGTTTCTAATCAATATACTAGGCAAATTAAAGTGAATTAAGCTGTTTTTCCACATCTGTTTCTTTGTTTCCGCCTCTGAAACAGATTAGAACTCTTCTGATTGACTCGTTTGGGTCACGAACCGATCCTACAAGTGGTATCAGAGCTCAGGAGGAGGAGTTCTTACCGATTTAGCTTAAAATTTCTGTTTTCTACACCTTCTTTTCAAAATTAACAACTTTTCACGGTTAAAATCGACTCATTTTCTCACGTATTGTGTAAAACTGTGTTTTAACAAACCCTTGAGAGTTTCAGAACAAAATTCGGATTAAAAGTGGTAAAAATGGACTAAAAGGGTAATTCCGCTTGAACGAACACTCTCTGATTTCGGTTCAAAGTCATTCTTCCGCTTGAGATTTTCAAGCGAAATCAGTGATTTCGCTTGAAATAGGCTGATTCCATTTCAAAGTTACTATTCCGCTTGAAAGTTCAAGCGAAATCAGTGATTCCGCTCCAAATTGTACTGATTCCGTTTCAAATTGGTGATTTCGCTTCAAGAGGGTATTCCGCTTGAGAAGAATTTTGTTTGAAAGTTTGATTCCGCTTGAATAGGGTATTCCGCTTGAGTTGTATTTTAGTTTGAAAGTGTTTGTTTGTGAAATTTGTTACCGAATCATGGAAGAAGATTTCTATAACGCGTTTGCTACATCTTCAACTACTCCGGCTGCCATTGCTCAAAACATGAACTTGGAAAACGAAACTGGAACTTTACAAAAACCCCCGAAGCTTATGGGAATTGAAGAGTATCATGGCTGGAAAAATCGTTTTGAGAACTGGGTTCAGGCAAACCATTTGAGAGCTTGGGAAAGCATTGAAACAAAGTATGTTAGACCTCAGACTGCTTTGAGAGTTGATAAAATCATCTCAGAATTTACATATCAAGAGAGAGATAGTTATAAAGGAGAGAAAATGATGATTAGTCTTTTACAACAAGCTGTCAAAGAAGACATTTTCATTTTGCTTCAGCATGATGGTAGTGCATTTTCGATTTGGGAGGCACTTGAGAAGAAGTTTGAAGGAAGCACATAAATGCTCAAGAGTAAAGCATCATTGCTGAAAAAGGAGTTTGAGTTGTTTAGAAGTATGCCAGGGGAGACTACAAAGACTTTAATTGAAAGATACTGTCATCTTGTGCGTACCATATCTCAGTTGAAAATTACTAAAACTCCAGCAGAATAGGTTGAAAAACTAGCTGACGCATTACCACAGAAAGTATGGGGTACTTATCTTATGATCTTGAAGAATTCTAGAGAGTTTAGCAGATTGTCAATTGGACAGTTTATTGAAAAGCTTGAGGCACAGGATCTTGAACAACAAAAGATTGACAGAATGAATAGCTCAAGTCATCAACAAGATATCAAACTGTACTACAAAGGAAATGTTCAAACTGTTGAAGCTAGTCCAAAGATCCAAACCGCTTTTAGTGCAGGAAATTCATCTGGATCAGTCAGTCAAAGTTCAATCAACACTAGTGGATTTTCAAATGTAAATACTCCAAGTGTTCAAAGTGAAAATGTTGGTAATGGACATATGATTCAGTGTAATGTGGCATTGCATCTTCAAAATGGACACAATTTTTCGGAAGAAGTTGTGAAAAGTCATATGGCATTGCTGGTTACTGCATTGGAATCTTACGAAGGATTGATTGCTGGAAGAATTGGCAATCCGATGCTAACAAAGGAAGATTACGACCAGATTGATGCAGAGGAATTGGAGCTTATGGATATAAAATGGGCTTTAGCAAGTGTTCTGAGAAGAGCTGAAAAGTTCAAAATGATTACAGGAAGAAATGACTTTTTGGATGCTCATCTTTCAGCTTTGGGTTTTGATAAATCTAAAGTTACTTGTTTTCGATGCAGGGAGAAAGGTCATTTCAAGAGAGAGTGCAAAAATCAGGAGGCTAGTGGAGCAAAGAATCCTTTTGGTGGCCATGATTATTATCGAAAAGCCATATATCAACAGGTTGCTCATCAACCGCATCAACAAAAGGAATCACAAACTGCACATGGGAAAATGATCGAAGATGCAAATAAAAAAACTTATTTTGGTATCATTGATCAAGATGATGAAAAATTAGCACCAGGATTTAGCTGGGATAAGTATGTGGTTGAACATAGGGAGTTTAAAGCTTTCATTGCTCAAATTGTTTAAAAACCAGAATTGATGAAGGAATGGATAGCTGTGTTATCTGATGAAGAGAAAAGTCAAGATGAAGAATCTGTTTCTTCAGAAAATAGTTCAACATAAAGCAGTGATGATGATGAAGAGATTGAACAGATAAATGCTGGAAAAACTCATTTATCTTCTGACAGTTTTGAATTTTATTTGGCAGATAAATTGAAGAAACTTAAAGAGAGAAAAGCTGAAAAAGAAATGAAAGAAGTTAAGATTGTTGAGAAGATAGTTGAAGTGGAAAAGGTAGTTGAAGTTGAGAAAATTGTGGAGGTTGAAAAGATTGTTGAAGTCACAAAACATTGTCTTACATGTTTGGAACCTTGCAAACAATGTGAAGAAAAAGACAAAAGGTTTAGTGAATCAGAAAATTTGAAAGAAAAGTTGCTGTTTGATATCAAGAATTTAAAAGAGTCATATGATGTATTAAATAGAACGGTGAATAGTTTGCAGAAAACTAATTCTGAAAGAGAAGATGCTTTGAAAATGATGAATGCATCAATGATGTCGAAGCAGAAAGAGATAAATTTTTACATCGAAGAATGTGCAAAATGGAAGCAAGAGTTGGAAACTAAGAAAGCTGAAAATGAAAGAATCAGACGTTTGTTGAGAAGTTATTCAAGTTCTGATTATCTTATTGATCGAATTTATCCAACTGTTGCAGGTTTTGAAGCATTTCAGGATGAGAAGCCGAAGAAAAAGGATATTGGTAAGAAACAGAGTGTTAATTATAACAAGTGTCCGCCACCGATTTGGGAAGGGTATTCGCCTAGAAAACCAAATGAGGAACAAGTAAAAAAGGCAGTCAATATAAAGTTAGAGTCCGAGATAATTAATGAGTTGCCAGATAATATTGATATCATGTTCACAGCGTCCGACACAGATCATGAGTCCGAATTAATAAAAAGGGTGGTCGATCAGGTGTTGGATAAGGATGAGGAGTCAGAGTCAAAGTCAAAGTCCGAGTCCGAAAGTTCGTGTTTGTCGGTTGGGAGTTCAAGTTCATCTGTCAAGAGTTCAAAATCGTCGGGAAAACAGGTGTATAGTAAAGAATTTTTATTGTCAAAATCTAATTTGAATGATGAAACATTTGAAGTCGCATATACTTTGAATGATTCTGACAAATTATATTTTGATAAAGAATCAAATAGGCATAAATTGCCTATTTGATTCTTCAACTTCCGGTTTAAAATCTTCAATTAGAGGCTTAAAGAATGATGAAATATAGTAAAAATCATACAAGAGGTGAATGTAACCAAAATTGGGTGATTACGTAGTTGAATTCATTTTAACTTGGTGATATTACTAGAACTTAACATCAAACACATGTAGATAATTAAGAAGACAATTTTATTTCTTTAATTACATGAACTGTCACATTACCCATACATAAGGAAAGTTACAATAATAAGTAGCATCACCACTCGAGCTTAGAGATTCTTGAAGCACGCACAATCACACACTATATATATATATATATATATATATATATATATATATATATATATATATGGCATGTGTTTCTTCATTAATATGGAACCCAAATAACATGCTCTTCATGTAGAAAATGGCAAATCGTAGTTCCTGGAGACACTTTAAGAACTTCAAATGCCAAAGATTTCGGGTTCCATTTCGTGGTGTCGGTATGGCAAATAGCCACAGCTTTCACTTTGGTACCATCTACACCCTCTAAAGATACCACATATGATTCAGTACCAATGATTGTGTGGCAATAAAAGACAGCATAAGCATAGTTTTGCCTATGGCAAATCAAAGCTTTATTTACTATGAGCTTTTTGACAAACTCAATCTTGTACGTTTGTGATGGGGTGCTTTCTTTAGCATTCACCTCTGTAGAAAGAGCTTTCACCTTTTTACCTAATTTTGTGGTAGATAAATCGACCATGGATTCTAATGAAGTTACACAAAATGTTTCCTCACCTTCAATGCCCTTGACCTCACATAAACTAAGTGTCTGCTTCATGATTTTGGCTTCCAGTGAGTCAGGTTTAACTGAAAACTTATTGTAGATTTGAGGAATATCTTTTAAGGAAAAGGGTATCGAATCAGAGATGTGTTTCGGTAGAAATCCAGTTTTGTGGTAGTTCTTTATAAAATGCAACTTCAGTTCTTCTCCTTGATGCAAGTTGTTTTCCAAGAACAATAAGTTTACCATCTGGTCGTGTTCTTGCTGATTCTTGGATAGTTGATTCTTGGATGCACCATAAATGTAACTTTTTTGGGGTTGATTCTTTACATCATCCTTAGATGCACCATAGTTGTAACCTTGTTGGGGTTGATCTTTTACCTCATCCTTGGATGCACCATAGATGTAACCTTGTTGGGGTTGATCTTTTATCTCATCTTTGGTTGCACCATAAATGTAACTTTTCTGGGGTTGATTCTTTACATCATCCTTAGATGCACGATAGATGTAACCTTGTTGGGGTTGATCTTTTACCTCATCCTTGGATGCACCATAGGTGTAAAACTGGTAGGGTTGATCTTTTGTCTCATCTTTGGTTGCACCATAAATGTAACTTTTTTGGGGTTGATTCTTTACATCATCCTTAGATGCACCATAGATGTAACCTTGTTGGGGTTGATCTTTTACCTCATCCTTGGATGCACCATAGGTGTAAAACTGGTAGGGTTGATCTTTTGTCTCATCTTTGGTTGCACCATAAATATAACTTTTTTGGGGTTGATTCTTTACATCATCCTTAGATGCACCATAGATGTAACCTTGTTGGGGTTGATCTTTTACCTCATCCTTGGATGCACCATAGGTGTAAAACTGGTAGGGTTGATCTTTTAGCTTGCTATTCATAGATGTAGAGTCGATGGAAGCTTTTTCCTTGCTATCATCCCATGCTGTAAATGAACAAGATGTTTAAAAAAGTCGATGCAAATTACAAAGTTCAATAAGCATTTAAGGATAACAGAACAAATGTCAACCTTTAATATATAAAAGATCCTTGATTGCTTTTGGCATAGGACTGTTTGGCAAAACTGACTTCCAATACACCTCAGGACTCACAGCATGACTTCCTACAAGCGCTAGCTGAAAAACAAATCACAAATTAAAGAAAAGAAAAATCATGATGACAAATAGACAAATAAACAAATAAACTTAATTTTCAATCACAAAAAAAGAATTTTGTAGCTACCAATATGTTTTCTAACACATTATACATTTCATAGAAAACGAAAGTCTAAAATAACTATTAAAACTTCAATTCATATAACTATTTGTCTGTTACATAAACACTTTCATGTACCAATACAGGTCTTTGACCTAGTGATATCCTATTTTATAATTAAGATGCCACTCCCTAATAGGTCTACGATGCAATTTCTATTTGGGATGTTGGTGTAGTGTAAATGGATATGTAATTTTACTTTTCTAAAACAACACTTTAATGCATGTTTTAAATTTTTATATTCCTGTACCTTAAAGCACTCACATTTGAGGCTCTAAAACTCACTTTCTTTATAATTTTAGAGGAAACAATGAAACTTCCCTCTATTGAAATCTCTATAATATAGAAGAATTTGATAAAACATTAATGACCCTTTATATTTACATGGTGACTATTCATCAATATATATAATTTTATGAGTGTATTAAATGGAGAAAAAACAATAAAATAAGTGTTTTTCAGTAAGATAGGGATAAAAGAATCGAATGTAAGGGATTTTATAAAGACAAAGTTTAGAGAAGTAAAATGTACTTTTTAGTTAAAATATATGAGTGATAATAAAGACTGAGTTAGAGGATGCTCTTTGAGAGTTTCCAAATTCCCATAACCTAATAGTGTAAATTTATGCTTCTAAGTCAAAAGGTGTAATTTTGCAAGATCTCTCTCAAATGTCATATGTAATGTCCTAAGTTTATCTACTACTAAATTACTACTAAATTACTATTCAATAAGTTTTATTATATATTATATATTATATATTATATATTATATTATAAATTCTAAATAATAATAACAGGTACACATAGTAAATTGAGATACCCATTCTATGACAACTCTTAACTTTCCTTCTATTTTGGTTCCTTCATGAATTTATCTTGAATCAGATCTTTTGGCTCAACTTTATCCCAGTTTTGAAAGAAATCGAACTTTAATAATAGGGATATGTATTTATATAGTAAATCAAAGTTGACTTATACCTTTCACATTCCCCCCTCTGTATACTGTTTAGGGGAGGCGGGGTGGAGTAACTTTACTCCGTTATGGAACCCTACAACGAGTGATCAAGTCAAACTCCCCACCGCCACCACAAACATTAACGAGTGATGATTCTTAATCCATGATTGTTTTCACGCGTTATGGGCATTGAGTGATAAATGGATGTGAGAGGGTGTGAGGGTTTATTGTGGGGTGTTGTGAGTGATAACCATTGCCACTAAACAAGGTTGTGAGTGATGGAAAAATGGTTGATAATATGACAGAACTTGATTGGGTGTTGTGAGTGATGAGTGAGTGATAAGTGATGACCACCCCTACCTCCCTTATCTCTAGATTTTAGAGAATAATTTAATGAAATCATTTGAAACGTTATTCTATCCCATTCTCTATAATAGAGAATAATTTAGAGAAAAAAAGTAAAACTCTACATTTAGAGCATTCAAATTGGAGACTTTATCTCTATCTATATAATTCAACTAAGAAGCAAATTTTCCTCTATATTTTGTTTATTTTTAAAAACATCACGCATCCAACTCTCTATATTTATCTCTATCATACTAATTAACACTTATTTTATTACTTTTTTTTCTCTTTTCTACACTTTCACAATAAAAATATAGAGGGTTTATATAGGCATTTAAATATAGAGGTTGTACTTTGCTTTCTATAAATCTTTCTCTATTATAGAGATTTAATGTAGTGAAGTTTTTGTTGTTTATTTTTTTACTCTGTATTATATAGAATATATTAATAAAGAGTCTCCAATGTAATACTTAAATCTAAGCCTATGTAACGAATTGTGAATGTATAATAAAAAGAAAAAAAAAATAGTAAAATAAATGTTTAAGATATAGATGAAAAATGGGATGTGTAAGGTTTTTTTTTAAAAAATAATCAATCTTCTCCAGAAATATTTGTTTTTTAATTTACTTATGTAGATAGAGAATTAACATAATAATTTGGAAGATCCAAATTTTAAAGCCGTTTAATCCCTTCTAGACATTATGCAATTTAGTGAAGGATCCATTTAGACCTTTTCTGCTATTTTAGATAGGGATGTATGTCGACAATTTGGAATCTATTTTCTTCACTTAGCTAGAAAGGGCAGTCAACGACCAAAAAAAGTAAAGAAAGGGCATTCAACGACCAAAAAAAGTAAATAATATATAAAGTTGTTAAAAAGAAAAAAAGAAGTCTACCAACATTATTTCTATATAAAACTACGTCCAGGTAAACAACTTTTAACTTGCATATAAGAACTTCACGGTCTTGGTAAGAAACTCTAAATAGAAAAAAACATAAATTCCACTCAAAAAGGATAACGACGCAGCTTTTTGTCCGTTTACCAACCATCTCGATGTAAATTCTTCTTAAAACCAAATTATTTATTGCACTCAAACAACAGAATATCACAATGTTCTAAAAACCAGAAACATACTAAGAAATGAAACAGTAAAGAAGAAATCAAGTTTCGAATGAGACCTCTAAGATAAACTTACATGGTATTTACCTACTGAATATGCTTTGTTCAAGTTAATATATAGCATTTGAATTTAGGTTTTAACTTAATATTGGATTTTAAAAACGTTTAATTTTCTCTCTACATATATATGCTTGAATGGAAAAGAAGTATACATGATCTCATTTTAACAATATAATTATAATAAGAAAATAAAAAATATGTCATTTTAACAATATAATTATAATAAGAAAATAAAAAATATGCTTGCTAGAAATGGAAAAGAAGTATACATGATCTCATTTTTAGACTGTCCTGTTGGATTTTCAAAACATTACAAAAACCTTAAACCAATGCTTTTAACATCTCAATAAGAAGAAGTGAAATCTGATATTCGAAAACAATTTATTAATTAAATTAAGATCGATCAAGTCCGGAACCTTTCATGTTATATTATACTGTATATTAAAAAACAAGTCTTAGCTACGTACAAGAAAGTTTTTAGTTGCAATCAATCATCACATACGTTTCAGCTTGGCTTAATAGATCGGTTTTAACCTTGATCCACAAACCGCTGTATCAATGATTTATAAAATGTTAAAACGGCCAATCGAATGTCTGAACAATAGTGATGGTGATGAAAGATATATACTTACAGAGAGAAATGCATAAACTTGCAGAATTGTGAACTTCATTGTAGAGAACTGAACAAGAAAAGGAGGCAGATTTTGATGGTTTGAAGTTAGATTGGTCTTCTAGGGTATTTATAGAGTGGAAAATGGAGTTCATTTTTTGTCATGGCCTACTACCAACTGCTGGATATAATAATTAATACAGGTTAGGTTTGGTTTGATTTTACTTAATGACCATGGGGTAATCAGGACTATTGAACAAGGGTCGTAACTGAATTTATTTACATTCGTTAGCATACATGCATAGATTCTGTTACTAAATAATGACAAGTAATTGTAAAAGTATGTCTTTTTAAACTGTCACAGGCCGTTGATGAGGGGTGCGACAGTGGCGGAACTAGCCCAAAAATTCAGGTGTATCCCAATTTTTTTTTTTTTTTTTGGGATCAGGGGTATCCTTTGTATAACGGAGACGAAGTTTAGGGATATTTTTACACTACGGAAACAGAGTTAAGATGTATTTTTACATAACAGAGACGGGGTTGACGGGTAGCCCGTGCTACCCCTACTAACATTCTAACTCCGCCCCTGGGGGTGCGAGTGGTGCGACTATATAGAGTCTGTTTTTGGGCCTGAAATTTAAAAAACAAACTATATATATAAAGTGTTTTAAATAAAACAAATTATAAAGTTTAAAACTTGATCATAAATCTTTCTTACTAAAACTAACTCAATTATACAAAGTTTTCTAACCCAATCACCTTAACCTTTTTGGCCATGACCCATCTAAACCCAATTATCATATACCCATTTAAACTCGTTTGGGCCAATTAAAACTTTATATTTTTTAACCCTATTTAAATTTAAAGGTAACAAATAAACAAGCGTGACAATTTAAAAAAAAAAAGCTTGCGGAGTATCACAGGATCATGGACGATTCGAGTTCTGTTTTAGAGTCATATATATTCTACTGGCACTGTGGCACATGACTCCGGAATTTTCAAAGACCACCCTAAATTGTGATATCATTTTGTATTTAACACCTTTAAAAACAACTTTCTCCTATCATCAATTTTGTTGCATATTGTTGGGTCTATTGATTTTTGGATTATTCCTCGTGATATTATAGGTTTAAATGTTAAACTAGCAGGATGTCAGCGCGATGCTGTGGGAGCGAAACATCGCATTACGATGCTCGTTTTTTGTAGTTTTCTTATTTATAAAATATTTATTGTAGCATTATTGTGATAGATGTACATCAAAAGCGAAGTAATTGGGTAATCCATTTTATTTTGTTGTGCATGATTTGGTCGGTTCGGTTATTATCCTCAACTGAAGCCGAAACCAAAGTCATCGGTTAGTCTATTTTATTAACCAATCGGTTTTCGATTAATCACTTCGGTTTATTCGGTTAGATTAACAGTTTTCGGTTTGATTCATTTAATTTTAGTTAATAGCAAAAACCAAAATTTGGCTAAAACTTTTGATTAGAAATATATGAAATTGAGGATAAATACATGAAATGAAAGTATAAATATATGAAATAGAGATACAAAATATGAAATTTATGAACGGGAGGTATAAAAGCTAGAAATATATGAAAATATGAATGATTTGGTTCCATTCAGCTAATTTTGGTTAAACGAGAGTACAAAAAAATTAATAACTGGTTTTTGGAAAATTCGGTTTTCTGTTAATTCAGTTTTTGCTTGATTTCAGTTCCATCCGTTTTCGGTTTGGTTTAAGTTAACGAGTTAACTATTGTTCACCGATAACCGGTTTTGGTTAATATCTAATAGGTGCGAGTGTGATGCGGCAGGAAACACAGAATTGCCACAGTGTGCATTGTTCGGTTGGTCATATTATTATCCTCAATCGAAATCAAGGTCATCGATTAGTCTATTTTATTAACCAATCCATTTTTAGTAAATCAGTTTGGTTTATTCAGTTAGATTGATGGTTTTTGGTTTTTGGTTTTTGGTTTGATTCATTATCAGTTAATAGCCAAAACCAAACTTGGCTAAAACTTTTGATTAAAAATACATGAAATGGATGGATGTATAGGTACATGATATGGAGGTATAAATACATAAATTGGGGGGTATAAATAGGAAATACATGAGCTGAAGGTACAAAAGCTAGAAATATATGAAAAAGTAAAATGCACGGATAGTCCCTATGGTTTTGTAAAGTTTCATCTTTAGTCCCCACCTTTTCTAAATTACATGTATGTTCCCTGTAGTTTGCTCACTTGTTACCCGGATAGTCCCTAGAGTGGATGAAGGTTAGTTTTCTAAGTTAAGTAGATGTGAAATGACAAAAGTACCCTTCTCATTAAAAAAAACAATATATTAAACATTAAAAAACATAAAACTAATAATTAAAAAATAGATCTTTTTTTAAGTCCACCCCTCTCCCTCTTGACCTTTCCAACCACTCAAACCAGCACCACTACATCGCCATAAACAGCAACCATCGTCCGCCACCGCTAACGGTTTTGGTTTCGACACACAGACCGATATCTCCGTCGTGTCTCCCCTCATCGCACCGCCATCACCCCCACATCTCAAACCATGATACAACTCTAGTTCAAACCACCTACGCCATTTTTCAGATTTGACCATTCTGCATCTCATTATTTTCCCCCTAATCGATCCACCATTCTGCATCTCATTGTTTTCCCCCTAATCGATCCAACATGAAAATGTATAATATGTCAAGTCCATCTGAAGTGTGTGAACATACAAAAGGGTTATGAAATGGTAACATAGTAAAAACAGGAACATGGATAATTTGACATACAACATATAGACATGCCCAGTAACAATCACATGCTAAGTCCATCTAAAATGTATAAATATCTAAGTGTTAAGGTAAAACTGTATCTTCCCTTAAAAGTCATTAATTTTAATCCTACACTTCCATGACCTTCTATCATGGACCATGTTCTCAGAGAAGTGCAACTCTAACAAATCTTGTTTAATTCGTTCATCCCAAATCAATTTGGGTCGTTCTCTACTCCTCCTCCCCTCCACAGTGATGATTTCCACTATTCTAACAGGCGTTGTCATCTGCCTCCGCCTCACATGCCCAAAGCATCTCAGTCTTCCCTCCTTTATCTTATCCAAAATACTAGCCACTCGTAATCTATTCTTAAAACCTCATTTCTTATCCGATCTAACCTTGTGTGGCCATACATCCACGTCAGCATCCTCATTTCAGCTACCTCCATTTTACGTGCTTGGGTCTTCTTAATGGCCCAACACTCTGTCCCATACAATATAGCAGGTCTAACTGTAACTCTATAAAATTTCTCTTTAATTTAGTTGGAAACCTCTTGTCGCACAACACCTAGTGGCAGCTCTCCACCTACCATAGCCAGCCTGGATGCGGTGAGCTACGTCTCCCTGTCAATCTCCCCGAGGGATCTGTAGAAAAGATCCTAAATACTTGAAACTAGTTGCCTACGAAACCACCTCACCCTCAATGGTGAACTGAGTGTCGTCGTTGTCGCCTGCATCACTGAAGCCACTCCTCTACCCTCTCATTTAGGCTTTGTTTATTATCACCAAAGAGCATGCACCATGGGACTGTCTCCTGAATCGCCTAGATAACTCATCTAAGACAACAACAAAAAGAAACGGGCTCAGTGCAGACCCTTGATGAAGTCCTACCTCCACAGGGAAAGAAGCGGTATCCCTAATAGGTGCTCGAACACTAGTCTCAGTCCTATCATACATAACAATAATTATATCTATGTACTTCCCCGGAACCCCCTACCTTCCAAACCATCCCAAATTAGTCGGCGTAGTACACTGCAGTATGCCTTTTCCAGGTCAATGAACACCATATGTAGATCTTGTTTCTTCTCTCTATACTTTTCCATCGATCTTCTTAGAATATGTATTGCTTCCATAGTCGACCTTCCAGGCATGAAACCAAATTGGATTACCGTAACATGCTTTTCTTTTCTAAATCTAGTCTCAATTGCCCTTTCCCATAATTTCATAGTATGGCCTAGTAATTTAATCCCACTATAATTCCCACAATGGAAATTCCCATACCTTAGTTTTGATATGAATAACTCAAAATAACCAATTCTTTTAGCAATAAACTAAATGCTGTAAGCTAATTAAATTACATCAAGATAGAAGGTAAACGTGCAACAAGTTGCGTCGCTACATTTTTTTTTTAATAGCAAAACTAAGTTTTTTAAAAACTACATCCATAAATCTTGGGATCATAACATAACTGTGCATGACCCTTTTTTTGTCGCAAAATACCGTTACAACCGATTTGCTGTTATTGAAGCTTACAATGGAAAATCATATACTAGAAAATCAGGGAATTTGTGACTGCCTTTAGTCGCAAAAGACCATTACAGCCGATTTGCAAGGCAGTCGCTAATCCAATTTTGCAACCGCTAGGTTCTGGTAGCATATGAAGAGACGGTGCAATTTGGATGGGATAGATAGCGCGGTTAATTATATATCAAAGGCTAATAATATATCAAAACTCGTGATGATAATTGCATCATGAAAATCAGTTATCACCACAGCATTTTTGCAAAAGTGACATTTTCTACTAATTTATATTTTTGTTGGTTATATATGTTCATTGTTTATACTAAAATATATAAAGATTAGTGTCTTATTTTCCCTCCCCAACGATTGAGCTATATTTCTGATTCCTTTTAAGGAAAAGTTTTAGAGAATTGTTATATAAATTTTTCTATTGCATAATTTTCTGTTTAGGGTTGCCAAAAGTTTGTGAATGAATATGGACAAGAAAATTAAAGGTCATAATAATTTATTACATTATTCGCAATCATGTAGGCAAAAGGTTTAAATGTTAGCTAGTGGCAATGAATTACTTGGAGACATGTGTGTACAATGTCACAAAATCTATTATATAAAAACTCTTTACTTTTAAATAGCTGTTGGTAACCATTTTTTTAACTTATAATTGGATAGTAATCCAAATTTTCAAACTTTAATATGTGTACGTACATGTTCACAAAAACAAATATATAAAGACTTTTTAGTTTTAATATAGGTCTTGGTAACGTTTTTTGAATTTGTAGTTACGTACATGGTCACAAAATAAATATATAAAGACTTTTGAGTTTTGATATAGGTGTTGGTAACGTTTTTTGAATTTATAATTGAATAATAAACCAAATTTTTAATAAAATTATATAGAAGGCCGGCCGTAATAATTTGATTGCTTGTTTGAACTCCATTAAAATATCTTATATAATTAAACATGATTCTTTATGATGTTCTGATAATATTCGTTTATGTACTATTAGCTTTTCAATATAAGCATACATCCTAAAAATGGTTTAATTCAATATAAGCATACATCCTAAAAATGGTTTAACAGGATGAATTATATGTTGAATTACTTGTATGAGCACCAAGGGCCAACACAAAAAGGTGTAATGTTAGGACTAATTTGATCTCCTTTCTTGAATTCTATTATCTACTAAAACATTAAGTGTTTACTCGTACAAAAGAATGAATAATATCAATAGCCTCTTCACAAGGTTTATTGAGAGGCAACTTCTTTAATCCTGTTGTCTATTGGATTTGAGCTCAAGATCTCTAGTAGACCACCAATCCCATTAGCCTCCTGACAAGTATACCACGGGACGCTTATTTGTTCGCAACACGTTTTTTAGTTTCAAAACTATTTTGAGGATCATTATGGGCAAGGTTTGTGATTTTATTGGGTATGGCATGAGAAAAGTGAATCAAGTAAAAATAATGTAAGTTTGGATAGTACAGCAACATAATGGAATATTAGTGTCAATAATTTAGAGTGACTAAATATTTATATGGGAGAAAATAAAGTCCATGCTCACTCAAAATGCATCACCGTGCCCTTCAAGATGTGGAGTGTCACATATGCTTGATTTGAAAATACTCTAAGGACATGGGGTGTGTGTACTCTAAATTCGGGATGTTAATCTTGACATGGCATGTTAATTGACATTATATACCATTCCTTTCTTGTGTCAAGGAGTATTAAAGAGGTTATATGTTAATAAGTTAACCGGATGTTAATAGATTAAATTAATTATTCTTTTCCTTTTTAAATATAAAAACCACTAGAATATAGAGTTAGATGAAGTTAACAAGATTAAATCAGTTCCATGAAGTAAGACAAGGTAAACTGGAGAAGAAAGGTTTGATGTAACATTAAATGAAATTAAAATGAGTTAACGTATACCCAAAAACTTAATACACGTTGAAAAAACACAACGATTCATATAACTAGGGCTGTAAACGAACCGAACGTTCAGCGAACAGTTCGTGAACCGTTCGGCGAGAAGTTCGTTTATGTTCGTTTGTTTAATAAACGAACGAACGTGAACAAGAAATTTCGTTCGATTAGTTAAATGAACGAACATGAACAAAGGTCTCGTTCGTTCGATTATGTTCGTGAACGTTTGGTAAGGTGTTCGTGTATGTGTTCGTGAACATTCGTTGATTTGCGTTCGTTTATGTTCGTATGTTTGTGTTTTAATTGAAGATCTTTGTACTTTCTTATATTTTATTTGTATTTTTTATATTATTAAACTTTTATTTATTTTATTTCCCTAACAATTAAACTAGGAAACCCACTTTCACCTTTTTTATGCATCATTTCCCTTTCATTTCTCATTATTTACATCCATGAATACGATCGACCTCCGTTCCACAACAAGGGATTCAAGTTCGAGTGCTACTCTCTGGGCCATTTATCTTTATCCTTCGTCGAGTTCACCAAATTTATTTGTGTTCGTTTGTGTTCGTGAACCGTTCGCGAACACGCTCATTTCCTTAATGAACGAACACGAACATGAAATCTCGTTCGGTAAGTGTTCATGAACCGTTCGTGAACACATTTATTTCCTTAACAAACGAACGCGAACAAGGTCTTGTTCGTGTTCGTCCGGTTCATTTACAGCCCTACATATAACTACTACATAACATGTATTAAATTGTTAGTTTTTGTACGGAGAAGATTAGCCTGGAAAATTTGCCATGCATTAACTATGGACAACATTCGCTACGACCTAGCTATAGACATTCCGTCACAAAGTCGACAAAATAAATGCTAAAAAACAACTGAAATAGTTAAAAATAAAATTCTTAGCAATATTGGGGAAATTAGTTTTTTTAAACAACTAAAAATAATATAATAAAAAAAATGTTGCACACCTCGTCGGATAAAATTAATGCAGACATATCATGTCAATCCGACCTGTTAAAACATAAACACGATAAGACACGAACCCGAAATAGATAAAAACAAACACGACACGAAATCTTATCGTGTCAAATTTTTCAAACACGAACCTGATAACAAACAGGCTACATGAAATGACCTGTTAAAACAAGAAAAAAATTACATGTGTATATTATACGACCTTTTAAGACACGAAATGTTATTAAATATATAAACTTTACTTCTAGGTATTTTTTACTTAAAATTAAGAGCCCCAACATATTTTTTTTATTTTTTTATTTTTTTATTTAAAATTATAAACATGTCATTAACGAATCTTAAAAGCTTAACATGTATTTAACCTGTTAAGACACGAAATTAAACAGTGTCAACCTGTTAGGCCAGAGGGTGTGGGAGGGCGCCACCCTGCCACCTCACCACCAATAGCGCCACCGATGCGCCACCATCCATATCCACCAAGTTAAACCGGGGCGCCGTTGTTCATTCGCCATCATGGTAACGAAGACGAATTGGCAGGATCGAGGGTGTTTGGTCAAATAACTTAATTAACCGTCTGTGTGGGCTTGTGAATATGTTTATCTCCTAATATGCATTACGTTTATTGGTAATCGTTTAGGTTTTAAACAACGAAAAACACCTTGTAGTAACACACAAATATACTTAAAAGCGTATACATTAACTTTCAGCAGTTTCAGTTTCTTATCATTTTTGAGTTGTTTTCCGGAATTTATATAAACTACCAAATGGACTCGAAAAAATTATGATATTTTTACAAGACATGACATTTAGTCCACTATAACTTGTGTAATATTCCGATGACCTAATTATTCACAGAAAAATCATTAAAATCATTTAGCACACATAGGTCTGATTCGTCAAATTTTGGCGACAGTTTACGGAAACATTTATTTAAAAATCCTTGTTAACTCTTTTAACGAAATTCAAGTTGGAGAATTTCAGAATCTCATATGACTACATACTGTAAAAATTTCAAGTACTTTCTCCAACCCTAGACAAAGATATAATATTTGTAATAGGCTGCAAATTCTACCGGAAAACACAGCCTGAATCACTTATGCCGCAAAAATCATCTAACTGACTTAAACTCATAAAAAAATACGAAATCAGTGTGTTTTGGAAGCTATTTCAAAATACTACATTTTAGACTTAAGAACCAAACGTTTTCGTCAAGTTATAAACCTGTTACATTGGTTGCAAGACGGCTATGAAAACCCTGGACAAAAAGTTGTTTTGTCATAACCCCCGAATACAGTAGTGGTACCGGTGTTTATCAAATTCGTAGTGAAAAATTTGATCTGGATCGTAGTTAGGAAAATTTCAGGGTTGTAAAACACCAAATTGTTTATATTAAAAACTGGGATAAAACCATATTACAAACAAAAGTTTTTATAAGGATAAACCCTATTTTGACAAAACACAATTTCTTTTCTTTATTCTGATAACATAGCCACTATATTTAAGCATTCAGTGCTTCATAGCATGTTCCTTTACTTTCACAGTAAGTCACCTGAAACGAGTTTAAAAACATTTTATCAGCGAAAATACTAGTGAGTTCATTCACTTGTATAAAAAAGACACAGTATTGTAATTTATAACATCAAGGGTTTTTACATTTGTTTATATCTTTTGATGTACGTAAAATACAACATATAAATTATCTCAAATACGGCGTAATATCAACCTGTTTTCGGTACTAAAGTTGGGAAAAGTTTGTTTCTTTGTTCCTTTTTAATTTACAGGGTCAAAAGAGCTTAAACATGCAAAAGGAGCAAAATACCAGCAAAAACCAACATAAATACAATGAACGAGGATTGACGCAACTCGCCAAGCCCCAATCCACATTCGAACCAAGAAAATGGAAAGAACAGAAGACCTGGCACGGGGCCGTGCCCACCAGACACGGGCCGTGCCCAAGACTGGATTCTCTGCAGAAGAAAAGACAACAACAAAGGACAAACCAGTCAACCAACACGGGGCCGTGCTAAAGCAACACGGGGCATGGTCAACTCTAAGATTCGTAGAATCTGAGATACTACAGCAAGTACATTGGCCACGGGCCATACAGTTGACACACGGGGCCGTGTTAGTACAAGACCTGACACTACAGTTAATGAGGAAGAGAGAGAGAGATGGCCACGAGGGTGTGCCAGGTGGGCACGGGCCGTGGTGAACGTCTGTCTTCAGCTATAAATAGGGGTGCTTGGTTCCATTCCAATCCATCCATTGGCAAATAACTTCTCTCACACTTGCCACCAATACAACACCATCGTCCACCACCACCATCATCCATCTTCCATCGTTTAGAGTGTGTAGTAGTCTCGGGATCCAAGATCGATCGTAAGAGTTCTCGTCAAACAAAGGCCATGCTCGGCTAAACTCTTACATTAGTTGGTGAAGACAAATCTTTTATGTATTACTTTTTGATTTCCAATCTTTGGCTCCTTTTTAATTGGTTATGTATCAATGACTTTAATAACTAGTTTTTCATATTGAAGGCGAATTTATCTAACCATTCTTCATATTTTGTTGATTCACATATTCGTGTCTTTACGGTCTATATAAAGTGCGTTAACTACTTGGAAGGGGGTTAGAAGCGTGGTTGGGTAATTCTATGTCTTGTTCAATGTATAGATCATGCGAGAACCTGGTTCAAGCTTAGTATTACTTCTCGAGATTGGCCGAGAATGACTGGCCTAGAAGTCAGTAAGAAACCGCTTGAATCTCTTGTCTGTAAACTACTATTAAAACTTTAAACCAACCCTATGAGGATTGTATCCCTGCTGACTCAGACCAAAGGGTTGAGGGTAACGCTGCTTGGAAGGGGGCCTGCCACTTTTCGCATTAATAACTTACTTAATTATCTTTCAATAATCCGACCTTGCGGGACTGTATCCCTGCTGACTCATACCAATACGTTGAGGGTAATGCTGCCTTGAAGGGGCCTACTACTATAACTTAAAGATAATCTCTTAAAATGCCCAAAGTGCGGAAATCATTAAAAGGATATATAAAAGAGGAATTGGAACCAAGTGATTACTTCTTGTCTCTCTGTTTTTCTTTATATTTTATTTTTGTTTTTAAGTTTATCTTCTTATAGCTTTAAAAACATTTTCATCAAAGTTTGGTTAGATTAGACGTTAATGATACGCCGGTATTAAAAGCTCTTGTGTCCTTGGATGACCTCAATATCTTGCCATCACTATACTACGTCCGCAATGGGTGCACTTGCCTTAACGTGTATGTAGAGTGATAGTAGTATATCATGTTTTATAAATTTAAAACTTGAATTTGCGAGTAAAAAGAGCTAAAATATATCTAAAAAATATAACCACACGCACTTACGTCACTTTCAATTACTCAAATCAGTATTTATCACACATCCATTTTCGGTGACCGTGGTCTTATCACTATTGGCTAACTCTTTGTCCAATAGCAACGAGTGTCAAGTAATGTATACAAAACCCCACATACTGCTAGTAATTTCAGAATACAAAAACCTAATTCCTATAAGTACAACTTGGAAAACATTTAGGGTTTTGAAAGCATTTGATAAAAGAGAATGACTCACTTTGTAGATTTAGGGTTTTGATTAATACAATCTCCTGGTATTAACCTTGGGTTCCTAATAAACAGACAATGCAACACGTATTAGTGTATTAACCCAATTCAAACTTTAACGATAATCACGAGATCAAAACCCCACCGTAGTTAATAAAGTATAGCCTTATCCAGGCAACACTTTGACATCCATTCATAGGTTTTAGATCGATCAGACAAGGTATCGTACCAGTGATTAGGGTTAACACGCTGATTACAAAGGAAAGTTTTAGGGCTTTGGGTATTAGGTATTAGGAAAGTAACAGAACAAGACAGTGAAAGAAAGAAATCTGAGCGAGTGTGAATGCTTCAATTAACGTCCAATTTATAGCTATCTAACAACCACGTCGCGTCGCGTGACCAGGTAAGCTAGGGCTTAGGTGTAAAGAGTCACCATGTAGGCATGCCACGTGGCTGCCACGTGTCTACTGGCGATCAGCTAGGTGTTGTGTCACGCAACCAGACCTCTCTAACACCGTGCATAGCGCGACGAGGCCTAAACATGGGTTCCTTCGTTTCTCGTGCTGGTTTCCATTGTATGCGTTTGGAGTCTCGGTTATGATTCGTGATGGCCTTTTCAAGGGTTGTTACATGTTTGTTCTTAGCTTTGCATAGAAACATGAATATGATGTTGTATAGCCCTATTCCGACCCTTAACCCATATATAATCCATATACCTCAGATTTCACAACAATCAATGATCATCACCAAGTTGTAAACGAACTGTCACACCCCGATTTCCACGTGTCTCACCGGTGGGCCCGGTGGGGGATTATCGTGACGTAGTTGGCAACATTATAGTCAAACCACACAATATATGAATGCACAGCGGAAGCATAAAGATAAATATAATCCAACCATTGATTGTAATATCGAATGTAGCACAAATAGTTGAATGGTATCCACAGGAGGATCAAAATAATAAAAAGTATTGTTCAACAGACAAGGCATCAAAGCTTGCAAGACTTCTTAAGATGCTAAGGAGCTATAGCCAGCCGATTACGTTTAGTACCTGCAGTTTAATCTTTTTGGGAAAATACGTCAGTTTACACTGGTAAATAGATTCAACCGACACTTTTGTAAAATGTTTATTAAAAATTGATTTGAATGCACAAGGCACAAACTCTTTTATAACTTGGGAGAATTATTTAATATTATAATCTTGTGAACGAATTACATGTTCCTTTTTGCGTTCAGTAGCCCGGATCTAGTCCGGGTTAAAGATCAATAGACACACCACATTGCGTAAAACCGAGGTGGGTAAACCATCGGTTACGTCTTTTATTAATTATAGACATAATGCCGAGGTCGTGGCCATTTCGTAAAATGATGCCAAGGATATCCGGGACATGGTCATTAACCCCCCAAAGGCTTTTAAGTAACAAGACTGTTTAAACGAGCCGATCAAATTATTCAATTAACCACCAAACGATGGAAGATTTGATGCTCGATCAAGCGGTATTTTATATATACCGTAACCCAAGCCCGTATAACGGAAAATAAGTTAAGAGTATTTACCTTTGCAAGTATTGTCCTTAATTGATTAAATCACAGATATCTTTTACTGCGGCTCCTATTCTGGAACGAAGGTTTTAAAATAACCTATTAGAATCCTAACGGGTCATTATATTAGCCGTAACCCAGACCGGTCAGTTTCAAGGGATATATACGGTTTAATCGCGTGAAAGGCGAAAACCGAGAATGGAATGTGATTCTGACCCAAAAAGTTCGAAGACTTGTTTTATATGGGTTTAATATTCACACTCTGGATTTTGGGGTCAAAATAATATGGTTTGACCCGTATCGGCTAATTTATGTAAACTAGTTACATAAGCCGAACCGTGCGCGCAATAGGCGCAACGGGTAACCGTAAGAGTCCTACACTTGTTTCCTAAGTCAGTATGCCTTAAAGAGGTTGTGGTATCAGTAGGATACTTTCCGTGATGCCCGTAACGAGTTTAAGTTCATTTTATGCCCCGTAGGGGTATTTCGGTCTTTTTAAAGATTATAAAAGAGGTTTCTGAGTTCTACAGGAAATCTGAGTTTCCCGATCAGTTTATAAAGTTCAAAATACTTTATTTATTATTTAAAATCAGTAGCAACTGGAATCGGGTTAAAAGACCTTGTAGAACTCAAGTTTTGGCCGAAAAGGGCATATTCGGTATTTACCGAACCGTAGCCATAACCGCAGGTTATGAGCAGGTTAAAATTTATTGAAAATCTTTAAAAATCCCAAAATATTATTTCACAACAGTGAGTAAAAGGTTTGGTGTCGAAATCTTGGTTTAGGTAGGCGTTATGCTAATCGCGCCATTTATTACAAAAGTTTACTTTAATTGCGCTATTTAGCATAACTCCTATTCTAGACCTCGGATTGACGTGAAACTTTAGGGACATGCTTAGAATTTAGTAAGCAAGGTTATGATCCCTTCACGTGTCCGAAATACTCGTTTTATTTTGAAAAGGGCGTTACGGTCAACTTTTAAGCAATTAACGGAAATGCGTAAAAGACTCGGACAAACAACGAACCGGTCACAGAGGGTGATACCATCACGTGACCTGGTCCTAAGAGAGTCCTAAGGCATATCTACTTTGCACTAAAACGGGTCAGAACTGAAGTCAAAGCAAAAGTCAAACTTTTGCGACATTCGGCTCCGAACCGGGTCAATATAGCAAATGGCCGAATCAAACGAGGTTAGACAAGTTAGTATACTTATTATCATGTTTTATGAGTGTTCAAACAGGTTTCATATCATCTATACTACAGATTATGCAAGAATCGCAAAAATGGCTTTCTGTTGACTTTTTAAGTATACGTTTGACTCGACATTTGAACTAGTTAGAGTGGTGATCAGGGGGAACCATTTTAGAGGTTTATTACCCACATAAATACCAACACATAACTACTTTTGATTCGACAATTCACTGGACCATTCGTGATTTATCGCAAAGTCAATCGTTAGTTACGACGGATTGACTTTTAGGTTAAACTAAGCAAAAACAAAGCCATAGAAGGTTTGGCATACTTACAGAGACTTGTGCACGACTTAGGAATGTTAGAAGAAAGCTTGTGAGCTCCAGGAATGATCAGAAGATGTGTTTTGAGGTGTGTTTCATTTGTGAACCAAGCATGGCCTTTTATAGCAAAGTTTGGTGCACAAGATCATCACAACACATCCTACATTGCTCATGGATGATCAACAAGTGTCCTAAGGTGCTAGGGGTTAGGTAGAGGGCGCCCATGCTTCATTGATTGCTCACAAGTTCGTCTACAAGCCAAATCATTGAAGCTGCCCATGTTTTCTGTTACTGTGTGTCCCACGCGGCCCGCGTTAAGGGTTCATGCATCTTGGTCGCGGGCCGCCTGAACCCATAAGTTAGAAACCGGATTAACAGGTGGCTCGCGGCCCGCATTAACTAACCCTTAACCTTTACGCGGCCCGCGTCAGGTCTATTTTTCAAGATTTTTGAATCTTTTATAATCATTGCCTAAATCTTGGTAATTAATAACGAAATCTTCGGTAATTAATAACCTGACCTTTCGGGTTTGAAGGGGTAACTTTGCGATTTGGCCCTCGATTATTTACAACTAAGGGCCTCGTGTTATTTACCCGCATTGTTAAGTCCCCGGTTAGTTTGTTAATTATTCGGAAAGCTTTAACTTTTATTGTTGACGCTTTTAACCCTTCTCGTACGAATTTGATCATAACTTTCTCGTTTTAAAACGGAACTTCGCGGAATTTATATAGTACATTCTAGTGAGCGTATTTTACTGTTACAAAGCCTCGGGTACGTCAAAGGGTCACTCAGAGGTATAATTAAACATGTTGACACAGTTAACTCCTGCAGCTTGTAATCTCTCACTTTCTTCCGCGTTCCGCTTCCGTACGATCCATGATTTATTCGTTTGAAGGTACGAGCATCGTTTAGGGTTACTATACAGTATACTTACCCTTGTTTGACATTTATAACCCTTGAATTTACATACTTTCAAGGTTTGTCAACTTTAGTCCTTTATTTAATATTAAATGCCACGTGTAAACTCAAGACACGTGTCAATACATTATTGGACACAAAATTTCGAGGTGTTACATCCTCACCCCCTTAAAATAAATCTCGACCTGAGATTTACTCAAACAAATAGGGATATTTCTCTTTCATCGTGGATTCAACTTCCCACGTGAATTCGGGACCTCTCCGGGCATCCCATTTAACCTTGACTATAGGTATGTGCTTTCTTCGAAACTTTTTCACCTGTCGGTCTTCAATCGACCAAGGCTTCTCCACAAACTTCCAGCTCTCATCTATATGCACATCTGTGTGTGGGATCACCAATGATTCATCAGCGAAGCACTTCTTTAGATTGCAGATGTGGAACACGTTGTGAATTCCATTGAGCTCTTCTGGTAAGTTCAACTTATAGGCAACTGACCCGACACGTTCGATAACCTCGAAAGGTCCTATGTATCTCGGGCTCAGTTTGCCCTTCTTACCGAAGCGCATCACCCCCTTCCAGGGTGATACTTTTAGTAACACTTTTTCACCTACCTCGAAGTGAAAGTCCTTACGCTTTGGATCAGCGTAGCTTTTCTGCCTATCACGGGCAGCTTTGAGACGCTCTCGAATCTGGACAATCTTGTCCGTTGTTTCGAAGACTATCTCTGGCCCTGATAATTGGACCTCTCCCACTTCCGCCCAACAAACAGGCGATCTACACTTTCTACCGTATAATGCCTCGAAAGGCGCAGCCTTTATGCTGGTATGGTAGCTATTGTTGTAGTAGAATTCGATTAGGGGTAGGTTCTTATCCCAACTACCACCTAAATCGATAGCACATGCCCGCAGCATGTCTTCTAACGTTTGAATAGTACGCTCACTCTGACCGTCAGTCTGAGGATGGTAAGCCGTACTAAAGTTCAAACGTGTGCCCAAAGATTGCTGGAAACTTTTCTAGAAATGAGACGTGTATCTAGTATCTCGATCAGAGATAATAGACACAGGTATGCCATGCAAGGCTACAATCTTGTCAACATATAACTGGGCTAATGTGTCGGAGCTATAAGTCTCCTTGATGGGTAAGAAATGAGCTGACTTAGTCAGTCTATCGACTATAACCCATATCGTGTCATTTCCTTTGTTTGTCTTGGGTAACTTGGTGATAAAATCCATAGTTACACATTCCCATTTCCATTCAGGAAGTTCAGGCTGTTGTAGCAAGCCAGATGGCTTTTGATGCTCAGCCTTGACTTGCGCACAAGTTAAGCATTTGGCTACATAAGCGACTACAGACTTTTTCAAGCCTATCCACCAATAATTTGCCTTTAAATCCTGATACATTTTATCTGCTCCAGGATGGACAGAATATTTGGAACTATGGGCTTCCTGGAGGATAACATCACGTAGTCCTCCATAAATAGGAACCCATATTCGCCCATTCAATCGCAAAATTCCATCCTTGCTAAGAGTTAACTGCTCCTCAGTTACTCCTAACTTTTCCTTAGGATAATTAGCTTCTAACACAGCCTCTCGCTGTGCAGTTAATATCCTTTCAATAAAGTTATTCTTGACTTCAATGCTCTTAGCATTGATTCGGATGGGTTTCATCCTTTCTTTCCGGCTCAGGGCATCAGCGACTACATTCGCCTTGCCGGGATGGTCTCTGATCTCACAATCATAATCATTTAAGGTTTCCATCCAACGGGGTTGCATCATGTTCAACTCCTTCTGATTAAACAGATGTTGAAGGCTCTTGTGATCTGAATAGATCACAAACTTGATTCTGTACAGATAATGCCTCCACAGTTTTAGTGCGAACACAACGGCACCCAACTCCAAGTCATGGGTGGTGTAATTCTTTTCGTGCACCTTTAACTGTCTCGACGCATAGGCAATAACCTTGCCTTTTTGCATGAGCACACACCCCATGCAAGTGTGTGACGCGTCGCAGTAAACTACGAACTCTTCGATACCTTCTGGTAGCGTCAACACAGGGGCGTTGCTTAGCTTTTGCTTTAAAATATCAAAGGATTCTTGCTGCTTAGGGCCCCAAACAAATTTTATCTTCTTCTTGGTTAGAGAAGTTAAGGGCGCAGCAATCCTTGAGAAATTTTCGATGAATCTTCTGTAGTATCCTGCTAACCCCAGGAAACTACGGATCTCTGTAGGCGCCTTTGGCTCTTGCCAGTTCATGACCGCCTCTACCTTAGCGGGATCCACCTGGATACCACGCTCGCTTACGACATGTCCAAGAAATTGGACTTCTCGTAGCCAGAATTCGCATTTAGAGAATTTGGCATAGAGTTTCTCGCGATGCAGCAATTTGAGAATACATCGTAGGTGTTTCTCATGGTCAGCTTTGTTCTTTGAATACATGAGAATGTCGTCGATGAATACGATGACGAATTTGTCTAAGTACGACTTGCAGACGCGATTCATGAGATCCATGAAGGCAGCCGGTGCATTTGTGAGCCCAAAAGGCATCACTAGGAACTCGTAGTGACCGTATCGAGTCCTAAATGCTGTTTTATGTACGTCTTCATCTCTGACCTTCAGCTGATGGTAGCCCGACCTCAAGTCGATCTTTGAGAAATAACTAGCCCCTTGCAACTGATCAAACAAATCGTCGATCCTTGGCAATGGGTGTCTATTCTTTATCGTGACCTTATTAAGTTCACGATAATCGATGCACAGACGCATCGACCCGTCCTTCTTCTTAACAAACAGGACAGTTGCTCCCCAAGGGGATGAACTAGGCTTGATGAAACCTTTCGCTAACAGTTCATCCAGCTGGTTCCTTAATTCCTTCATTTCAGTTGGTGCTAGCCTGTAGGGTGCTCTAGCAATGGGAGCTGCTCCAGGAATGATATCTATTCTGAATTCCACTTGCCTATCTAGTGGCAACCCAGGTAGATCTTCGGGGAAAACTTCTGGATACTCCGAAATGATTGGAATGTCTTCTATCTTTGGTTTGGGCTCTTCAATAATCACCTGTGCCATGTAGATGACACAGCCTCTTTTTAAACATCTTGAAGCCTTGAGCATAGTTACGTTCTCGGGCAATCTATACTGCGTATCTCCTCGAATGGTGAGCGATTCACCAGTCAGAGTCTTTAGCACTATATGTTTTCTGTTGCAGACGATCTGGGCCTGGTTGTGGGATAACCAGTCCATACCCAGAACGATGTCAAAACCAGCCAGATTAAAGGGAAGTAGAGATAGAGGAAAAGAATGGTTCTTAATGGATATCATACATCCATCTAATATAGTGGAGACGGTTTCTACCGTGCCGTCTGCTAGCTCTACCTCGTATTTCACAGTTAAGGTTTTGACAAGCATGTTCAGCAATTTGCAAAATTTTTGGTCTACGAAGGATTTATCAGCGCCTGAATCGAAAAGTACTCTTGCAAAGATATTATTCACGAGAAAAGTACCTGTGATTATGTTGTCGTCTTGCAAAGCTTCCTTCACATCCATCTTGAAGACTCTAGCGTTATTCTTTTTGGTTTCTTCAGTCTTCTTGGCGAACTTGAGGCAGTTGCTTTTAATGTGCCCCTTCTCATTGCAGTTATAGCAGGTCGCATGTTTAATCTTCTTGCAGTCCACAGTCTTGTGGTCCTTGGACTTGCACTGTCCACAAGTATGCGACCTCGACTGAGACTGTGAGTTTGACCCAAGCCTACATTTCCCAAAGTGGAATTTCTGGCAGATTTTGCACTTCGGCTTCTCTCCAGATTGTTGCGCATCTTTCTTCGACTCTGTCCCTCTCTTGCCATCACCGTTCCCACGGTGTTTCTTACCCGACCTTCGTGAGGTATCGTCCTCACACTTCCTCTTCTCGGCCTCTTTATTCCTCAGCGATCTCAGTCGGACCGCGTCCATTGTGAGGGACAAAGAGAGGTCAGTTACAGACCTGAAGGTCGTTGGCCGAGAGGCCTTCACACTTGCCTTTATCGCGAGTTCTAACCCCCCGATAAAACGAGCGATTCTCCTTGGTTCCGGGGTTACTAGATATGGAACCAATCGAGACATCGTGTTGAAGCTCGTTAAGTAGGCTTGGCAGTCCAGGTTTGTCATCACTAATGATAGAAAATCGGACTCTATCTTCTCCACCTCATGTTGAGGGCAGTAATTTTCTTTGATGAGAGAAATGAATTCTTCCCATGTCATGCTGTAAAGCACAGTCTTTCCCGAGGCCTGAACCAACGCCCTCCACCAAGCCAGGGCCTCGCCCTTAAACGACTGCGACACAAACATTACCACATCCTTTTCCGCACAGCCACTGATGTCCACCACAGTGTCCATCTCATCCAGCCACGTCATACAATCGACGACACCTTTCTCCCCCGTGAAGTCTCGGGGTTTACAAGACACAAAGTACTTGTATATATGTGCAGCCCCTGGCACGGGAAGCATCAGTATACTCCCTTTCACGACGAACACTGTTTTCATTTGACGAGTGATTGTCGTCGTCCTTTTTGGGTTTGGAGAGTGGTTTGGATAATGGTTTGCTGTGGGATTTTTAGTGTGTCTTCGGCTTTGATGGTGGTTTGGAAACGGTTCTGCTTCGAGATTCGATATATTGTCGATCTAGAGCTGCTTGAACAGCGTTGTCGACAAGAGCCTTTAGTTGAGCGCCCGTTAAATGTACTTGGGCATTATCATATTCATCTTCACTCGTATGACTATTTTCTCCATTAGGATTCGCCATAGTAGCTTGTATCTGCTGCAGAAGATAATGAAAATTCTATTTAGGAGTTTATTATTGAATTGTCTTTTATGGCAATTCATTAACCATGGTAACGAAGACCATATCCGGTTAATTTGTTACTCACTTTTTATTTAGGATTTGAACATACTTATCCTAATTACAATAATAATGCTAATGGCATAAAAGCCTAGTCACGAGGACGTTATTATAATATTAGCCGAGATTTCAGAGAATCAAGGTATGAAGGTTTGAACCGTAGTTCTTTTACCCCCTTCTGACAGGGAGTCATAGACCAACACTGTCTTTTGTCTTATTATGACAACAATTATGGCCCGTATGCACTACATCACTAATGGATGTTTGATAAGTGATCACCTTTATTGGTGATTTAACCCATGATTTATTATATCATTAATTTGGGCTTTGGAAATCCTTTAAAGGATTTTTGTATAAGAATGACGTGTGCGATTTTATCGAATCACATCTGCCATGATTGTTAACATGCTTACAGAGGTTAACAGGGAATCTGAATCTTTTAATTAGGTCTTACCATCTTGGCCGGATCTTAAAAGACACCTGGCTAGGTTTCACTCTTAAGATTCTTTATTTAGGCAGATCAAATTAAAAGGAATGATTTTGATTTGTTTCATATATAGTAATAACAAAATGAAATTCATAACATAACATTCCAAACTTCAATACGATTACACGCTGCCCTAAACGGGACTTTTAAACAAGTACATACCTACATAGAGGTTAAAATAGGAGACAAGTCCACGCAGGGACTAATACAAGATAGATGTCCGCGCAGGGACTAAAAGATAAGTCCACGTAGGGACTGAAATACGATAAATGTCCACGCAGGGACTTTATTTAAAATAGACATTACATTAGAACATATATAAAGACTAATGGTCACGTTTCTTCTTCTTGCCTTTCAACAGGTTCGCTAGACCCTTAAGGAATCCCCTGTTGTTCTTTCGTTCTTCCTCGAAATCCCGTTCCACACGAGTTAAGCGCTGGAGAATTTATTCTTGTTCGGGCGGAGAAAAACGTGGCTGTGGCGCCGGTTGCGGAACTGGAGGTCTAGGAGGTGCTGGATACCCATGAGCTGAGTAGTCCGGTATTCCCATGTTTCCAAAAGCTCCGTCTGGATAGCGGGCATTATACCTAGCCGCTACCACATATGGGTCGCGCTCATAATTGTAGTTGTAATGTGCGTGCGATGACGGTTCGAACGGGTTGTAAGCCGTTGGACCCGTGTATGTAGGTATTGGGTGGTCATACCCAAATGGTGGCGAAGATGGTGTAACCGGTGCGGAGTTCGCCTCCTGTACTGGACTTGAAGGTCCTTCTTCTTGTAGTGGCGGGTAGTGGCTACTACTAGAGTGTCGAGGGGTGCTGAAGTGAAATTCCCCTCCTCGGGTGGACATACGAGCACCCGATCTTCTACGCCTCGGCGGATCAGGCATTACTGGTTGAACCGGTGGCGGAGGTGGTGGCGTAACTGCCACGAAACGTGGATCCTCGGAGGGATCTTGTTGTTGTTGCTGCTCGTGTTGCGATGTCTGATGGGAGGGTGTGAAGTACCACTCATGTTGGTTGAACAGCGCTTGAAAGCTATCTGGCCCTTGGTAAGGTGTGCCATGAAAAGAAGATCCATCTGAGATCTCGATAGGATGCGTGGGCGTACCACGAGCAGGTTTGATTGGATCAGTGTCCTCATCCATATGGTCTTCTGAGAAGTGATCCTGTGGTCCTAACGGAACAAAGCCTGAAGGTTCCTGGATGTAATCTGCTGGGTTAAACTGGCCTCTGAAGTAAGGAGTGGGATCGTCAAAAGCACGGTGCGATACCAAACGCTGTAGAGGCATGTAGGAGGGTTGAGGGTTACTGGGATCATTTTCGGAATCTGGCCCGAACGAGTGACGATACGACGGCGTCGAGCTGTGCGAGGTGGAATGCCTCGCAGGTTCGAAAAGGTTTCTCCGTCTTTGCGGTTCTTCACTCCTTGTGGTCGAAGGAGCTCGCGTATTCGATGGTCCAGCTTCGTGATCATGGTGAGTAACGATCTCACCTCTGCCTCTTCTTCCCCTTCCTATTCCTCGGAAAATCACAGGTGGCATATTTCCTGCTTTTTAAAACTTTAAATAACAATAATAACAGAAAAAGACAAACTTGGAATAACAATTCGAATTTGTCCTATGTTCTTGTCTAGACTCAAGTATGTGCAATTGTGTCACTGAGATTAAACACATTAGGATAGTGTTTAATTCACTCAATGTTGGCTCTGATACCAACCTGTCACACCCCGATTTCCACGTGTCTCACCGGTGGGCCCGGTGGGGGATTATCGTGACGTAGTTGGCAACATTATAGTCAAACCACACAATATATGAATGCACAGCGGAAGCATAAAGATAAATATAATCCAACCATTGATTGTAATGTCGAATGTATCACAAATAGTTGAATGGTATCCACAGGAGGATCAAAATAATAAAAAGTATTGTTCAACAGACAAGGCATCAAAGCTTGCAAGACTTCTTAAGATGCTAAGGAGCTATAGCCAGCCGATTACGTTTAGTACCTGCAGTTTAATCTTTTTGGGAAAATACGTCAGTTTACACTGGTAAATACATTCAACCGATACTTTTGTAAAACGTTTATTAAAAATTGATTTGAATGCACAAGGCACAAACTCTTTTATAACTTGGGAGAATTATTTAATATTATAATCTTGTGAACGAATTACATGTTCCTTTTTTCGTTCAGTAGCCCGGATCTAGTCCGGGTTAAAGATCAATAGACACACCACATTGCGTAAAACCGAGGTGGGTAAACCATCGGTTACGTCTTTTACTAATTAGAGACATAATGCCGAGGTCGTGGCCATTTCGTAAAATGATGCCAAGGATATCCGGGACATGGTCATTAACCCCCCGAAGGCTTTTAAGTAACAAGACTGTTTAAACGAGCCGATCAAATTATTCAATTAACCACCAAACGATGGAAGATTTGATGCTGGATCAAGCGGTATTTTATATATACCGTAACCCAAGCCCGTATAACGGAAAATAAGTTAAGAGTATTTACCTTTGCAAGTATTGTCCTTAATTGATTAAACCACAGATATCTTTTACTGGGGCTCCTATTCTGGAACGAAGGTTTTAAAATAACCTATTAGAATCCTAACGGGTCTTTATATTAGCCGTAACCCAGACCGGTCAGTTTCAAGGGATAGATACGGTTTAATCGCGTGAAAGGAGAAAACCGAGAATGGAATGTGATTCTGACCCAACAAGTTTGAAGACTTGTTTTATATGGGTTTAATATTCACACTCTGGATTTTGGGGTCAAAATAATATGGTTTGACCCGTATCGGCTAATTTATGTAAACTAGTTACATAAGCCGAACCGTGCGCGCAATAGGCGCAACGGGTAACCGTAAGAGTCCTACACTTGTTTCCTAAGTCAATATGCCTTAAAGAGGTTGTGGTATCAGTAGGATACCTTCCGTGATGCCCGTAACGAGTTTAAGTTCATTTTATGCCCCGTAGGGGTATTTCGGTCTTTTTAAAGATTATAAAAGAGGTTTCTGAGTTCTACAGGAAATCTGAGTTTCCCGATCAGTTTATAAAGTTCAAAATACTTTATTTATTATTTAAAATCAGTAGCAACTGGAATCGGGTTAAAAGACCTTGTAGAACTCAAGTTTTGGCCGAAAAGGGCATATTCGGTATTTACCGAACCGTAGCCATAACCGCAGGTTTGAGCAGGTTAAAATTTATTAAAAATCTTTAAAAATCCCAAAATATTATTTCACAACAGTGAGTAAAAGGTTTGGTGTCGAAATCTTGGTTTAGGTAGGCGTTATGCTAATCGCGCCGTTTATTACAAAAGTTTACTTTAATTGCGCTATTTAGCATAACTCCTATTCTAGACCTCGGATTGACGTGAAACTTTAGGGACATGCTTAGAATTTAGTAAGCAAGGTTATGATCCCTTCACGTGTCCGAAATACTCGTTTTATTTTGAAAAGGGCGTTACGGTCAACTTTTAAGCAATTAATGAAAATGCGTAAAAGACTCGGACAAACAACGAGCCGGTCACAGAGGGTGATACCATCACGTGACCTGGTCCTAAGAGAGTCCTAAGGCATATCTACTTTGCACTAAAACGGGTCAGAACTGAAGTCAAAGCAAAAGTCAAACTTTTGCGACATTCGGCTCCGAACCGGGTCAATATAGCAAATGGCCGAATCAAACGAGCTTAGACAAGTTAGTATACTTATTATCATGTTTTATGAGTGTTCAAACAGGTTTCATATCATCTATACTACAGATTATGCAAGAATCGCAAAAATGGCTTTCTGTTGACTTTTTAAGTATACGTTTGACTCGACATTTGAACTAGTTAGAGTGGTGATCAGGGGGAACCCTTTTAGAGGTTTATTACCCACATAAATACCAACACATAACTACTTTTGATTCGACAATTCACTGGACCATTCGTGATTTATCGCAAAGTCAATCGTTAGTTACGACGGATTGACTTTTAGGCTAAACTAAGCAAAAACAAAGCCATAGAAGGTTTGGCATACTTACAGAGACTTGTGCACGACTTAGGAATGTTAGAAGAAAGCTTGTGAGCTCCAGGAATGATCAGAAGATGTGTTTTGAGGTGTGTTTCATTTGTGAACCAAGCATGGCCTTTTATAGCAAAGTTTGGTGCACAAGATCATCACAACACATCCTACATTGCTCATGGATGATCAACAAGTGTCCTGAGGTGCTAGGGGTCAGGTAGAGGGCGCCCATGCTTCATTGATTGCTCACAAGTTCGTCTACAAGCCAAATCATTGAAGCTGCCCATGTTTTCTGTTACTGTGTGTCCCACGCGGCCCGCGTTAAGGGTTCATGCATCTTGGTCGCGGGCCGCCTGAACCCATAAGTTAGAAACCGGATTAACAGGTGGCTCGCGGCCCGCGTTAACTAACCCTTAACCTTTACGCGGCCCGCGTCAGGTCTATTTTTCAAGATTTTTGAATCTTTTATAATCAATGCCTAAATCTTGGTAACTAATAACGAAATCTTCGGTAATTAATAACCTGACGTTTCGGGTTTGAAGGGGTAACTTTGCGATTTGGCCCTCGATTATTTACAACTAAGGGCCTCGTGTTATTTACCCGCATTGTTAAGTCCCCGGTTAGTTTGTTAACTATTCGGAAAGCTTTAACTTTTATTGTTGACGCTTTTAACGCTTCTCGTACGAATTTGATCATAACTTTCTCGTTTTAAAACGGAACTTCGCGGAATTTATATAGTACATTCTAGTGAGCGTATTTTACTGTTACAAAGCCTCGGGTACGTCAAAGGGTCACTCAGAGGTATAATTAAACATGTTGACACAGTTAACTCCTGCAGCTTGTAATCTCTCACTTTCTTCCGCGTTTCGCTTCCGTACGATCCATGATTTATTCGTTTGAAGGTACGAGCATCGTTTAGGGTTACTATACAGTATACTTACCCTTGTTTGACATTTATAACCCTCGAATTTACATACTTTCATGGTTTGTCAACTTTAGTCCTTTATTTAATATTAAATGCCACGTGTAAACTCAAGACACGTGTCAATACATTATTGGACACAAAATTTCGAGGTGTTACATCCTCACCCCCTTAAAATAAATCTCGACCCGAGATTTACTCAAACAAATAGGGATATTTCTCTTTCATCGTGGATTCAACTTCCCACGTGAATTCGGGACCTCTCCGGGCATCCCATTTAACCTTGACTATAGGTACGTGCTTTCTTCGAAGCTTTTTCACCTGTCGATCTTCAATCGACCAAGGCTTCTCCACAAACTTCAAGCTCTCATCTATATGCATATCTGTGTGTGGGATCACCAATGATTCATCAGCGAAGCACTTCTTTAGATTGCAGATGTGGAACACGTTGTGAATTCCATTGAGCTCTTCTGGTAAGTTCAACTTATAGGCAACTGACCCGACACGTTCGATAACCTCGAAAGGTCCTATGTATCTCGGGCTCAGTTTGCCCTTCTTACCGAAGCGCATCACTCCCTTCCAGGGTGATACTTTTAGTAACACTTTTTCACCTACCTCGAAGTGAAAGTCCTTACGCTTTGGATCAACGTAGCTTTTCTGCCTATCACGGGCAGCTTTGAGACGCTCTCGAATCTGTACAATCTTGTCCGTTGTTTCGAAGACTATCTCTGGCCCTGATAATTGGACCTCTCCCACTTCCGCCCAACAAACAGGCGATCTACACTTTCTACCGTATAATGCCTCGAAAGGCGCAACCTTTATGCTGGTATGGTAGCTATTGTTGTAGGAGAATTCGATTAGTGGTAGGTTCTTATCCCAACTACCACCTAAATCGATAGCACATGCCCGCAGCATGTCTTCTAACGTTTGAATAGTACGCTCACTCTGACCGTCAGTCTGAGGATGGTAAGCCGTACTAAAGTTCAAACGTGTGCCCAAAGATTGCTGGAAACTTTTCCAGAAATGAGACGTGTATCTAGTATCTCGATCAGAGATAATAGACACAGGTATGCCATGCAAGGCTACAATCTTGTCAACATATAACTGGGCTAATGTGTCGGAGCTATAAGTCTCCTTGATGGGTAAGAAATGAGCTGACTTAGTCAGTCTATCGACTATAACCCATATCGTGTCATTTCCTTTGTTTGTCTTGGGTAACTTGGTGATAAAATCCATAGTTACACATTCCCATTTCCATTCAGGAAGTTCAGGCTGTTGTAGCAAGCCAGATGGCTTTTGATGCTCAGCCTTGACATGCGCACAAGTTAAGCATTTGGCTACATAAGCGGCTACAGACTTTTTCAAGCCTATCCACCAATAATTTGCCTTTAAATCCTGATACATTTTATCTGCTCCAGGATGGACAGAATATTTGGAACTAAGGGCTTCCTGGAAGATAACATCTCGTAGTCCTCCATAAATAGGAACCCATATTCGCCCATTCAATCGCAAAATTCCATCCTTGCTAAGAGTTAACTGCTCCTCAGTTACTCCTAACTTTTCCTTAGGATAATTAGCTTCTAACACAGCCTCTCGCTGTGCAGTTAATATCCTTTCAATAAAGTTATTCTTGACTTCAATGCTCTTAGCATTGATTCGGATGGGTTTCATCCTTTCTTTCCGGCTCAGGGCATCAGCGACTACATTCGCCTTGCCGGGATGGTATCTGATCTCACAATCATAATCATTTAAGGTTTCCATCCAACGGCGTTGCCTCATGTTCAACTCCTTCTGATTAAACAGATGTTGAAGGCTCTTGTGATCTGAATAGATCACAAACTTGATTCCGTACAGATAATGCCTCCACAGTTTTAGTGCGAACACAACGGCACCCAACTCCAAGTCATGGGTGGTGTAATTCTTTTCGTGCACCTTTAACTGTCTCGACGCATAGGCAATAACCTTGCCTTTTTGCATGAGCACACACCCCATGCCAGTGTGTGACGCGTCGTAGTAAACTACGAACTCTTCGATACCTTCCGGTAGCGTCAACACAGGGGCGTTGCTTAGTTTTTGCTTTAATATATCAAAGGATTCTTGCTGCTTAGGGCCCCAAACAAATTTTATCTTCTTATTGGTTAGAGAAGTTAAGGGCGCAGCAATCCTTGAGAAATTTTCGATGAATCTTCTGTAGTATCCTGCTAACCCCAGGAAACTACGGATCTCTGTAGGCGTCTTTGGCTCTTGCCAGTTCATGACCGCCTCTACCTTAGCGGGATCCACCTGGATACCACGCTCGCTTACGACATGTCCAAGAAATTGGACTTCTCGTAGCCAGAATTCGCATTTAGAGAATTTGGCATAGAGTTTCTCGCGATGCAGCAATTTGAGAATACATCGTAGGTGTTTCTCATGGTCAGCTTTGTTCTTTGAATAGATAAGAATGTCGTCGATGAATACGATGACGAATTTGTCTAAGTACGGCTTGCAGACGCGATTCATGAGATCGATGAACGCAGCCGGTGCATTTGTGAGCCCAAAAGGTATCACTAGGAACTCGTAGTGACCGTATCGAGTC